>NC_049984.1:16389198-16433978 GCF_000003815.2 Branchiostoma floridae | reverse complement strand
CCACAGCACGTATAGGACCAAAAAATGGAACAAAATGCTGCTGCAGTACCAAGATCAGCAGCCAGGAGGCCCAAAATTTACCTACACCATCAACATCACCCTATCTACTCATCTGGTAACAAAAAACATCGCAATCCATCCAGCGGTTCTTGGGATATACTCACACACATAATGCAGACCCGGCCCCAAACAGTAAGTCCACCTTCATGGAGGTAAAACGGATGGAATGAAACATGCTGACCCTCCTATATTTACAGTCTGTCGATCGTAAACTTGTGTTCACTGTCCAAAAATCTGACGATTGGTCGTGACTTCCAACGACACTACTTTTGTACGGATACGTGACGAAGAAGTGGGTCAAGGGACAGAAAACGACATTCAGTCTGGCTACATAAAGTCATAAAGATGACAGGGAGGGGCAGTAATAGCAATGGCCGCTACGGCAACGATTGCGTATCGTTACTTTGTACTCGCGATTGTACACAATATCTGACAGTATTTCCACACGTGTATTTCCACAAGTGTGCAAGTTCCACACCTGCACACTTAGCCTCACTGGACCATGCAGAAATCAGGAAACCCTACTCGGCACTGTTTTCGGCGAAAAGCAAAATTTTCTGAGAATGTACACCTGATACTTCTAGCTGCCGTGCTCCACTGAGTAGACAAAGGAGTATTACAGGTGTCAGATAGGCGGAGCCCCGTGATCTTAGACACAACACCGTGTGTGTGTACTCATCCTATGGTTTCCACATTGTCATTGAATCCCTGCTGAAAGGACTAGCTGTACTGGCGAGAGAAAGACGAGCATGGATATAACCTCATGTCTACCGTGTCCCTCTAACGACATTGAGGTCAAGGGACAAGGTAGGAAGATAGAGTAGACTCCCTAAAACGTGGACAATGTTTAGTTTTACCAGTCTGACTAGACTACTCTGGCTGTTATAGGGAGAATAATTTGTCAGGGGAGTTTTACTACTAGACGGTTTGACCGACCAGAGGGGAAGCATTTGCCTTGGCGTTTACGCTGACTGACTCCCCTGACCAATTTACCGATTTTTTTCGCCGAATTCTACGAACCCCGTACCCCCGTAGGAAAGCCTGGTGGAAGCTATACATGGTTGCCTTCTATAGGTACAAGGACAGAACTAACCTTCAATCTCGGGTAGGGAAATGATCGGTCTTGGAGGAGGGGGTTCGGCGGGACCGGCAGGGCCCCAGGTCCGCGACACCAGCCCCCACAGCCACCCCAGCGTCCCTGACACAGCAGTGCCTACCCCCATCCCAGCATTATCCAGCCACGGGCTGCTTCGCCACCGCCCCAGGACGCGGCCGGTGTTTCGTGGAACCGGCGGCATGGTGAGTTGAGAGATCAGGACAGTTTGACACTGCTTGAGTCTCTTCCTTTGCGTTTGGCGGGGGCAAGGACTGGTCATGCGCAGAGACTTGCAAGAAATCTACACGGTCTGTTACATCCGGATGATGTCAAGGGAGCATTTTCTTTCAACAGCCCGTTATTTTCTTTAAGTTTAGGTAAAGCGGATGCGCCACCCTAGGTTTAGATGCCTACATTGGGTGCAGTTTTATACCCAAATCACAGGCCATAGACCCAACAAAAAGTATGCATGACGACTCTTCTGGGTAAAGCGGATGCACCACCCTAGGTTTAGATGCCTACATTGGATTCAATTGTCCTGCAGGTAAACTGACCCGGTCTGTACGCCAGTGCGGGGGCGTGGCAACATCCTGACGGCAAACGCCCATTTACACACCTTCTTTCAATAGCCTATCTCGCTTATAGCAGCCCGCCAAACATCCGCCGGCCCCCTAGCGGGGAGGGGCCAGTTACAGCCCTGGACAGGGAGTTTGTGTTACACAGACTATTCTTTCAACAGCCCGTTATTTTCTTTAAGTTTAGGTTGCGTGCCTTAAGATCATATTCCGTGTTGTAAACACACACGACAAACATAAACGTCGAAAAGTCAATGGACACGGTTGTGCTCAAGCTAGTCATAACAAAGGCCAAAATATATATATATATTTTTTTTTAAATTTTGAACCTTTATTAACATTTACATAACATTACATTCACATAACAATCACATAACATTATAATACATAAAAGTAGTTGTGATCAGACTGTATCACCTTACAAGGCTATTTCTATACTATTATTCACCCTGTTCTTAAAATGTGCAAAGTTTGGTTTCATGTTTTTCACATAACATAGGTATATACAGTATTTCGCCGAGAGAATATAATATAAAAGTGTGGCACTGGCAGTACGATGGCAGCATACACCATACACAATCAACTTTTCATCTAGCACTATATCTTGCTTTTCATAGCTCCTCCACCAAAGACAGAATTGCTTCCAAAAAATTTTAACCTCTTTACAGTACACAAATAAATGTACTATGGTATGTTTTTCCTTACAGTTATTGCATCGGTCGGTTTTACTAGATTTTTTTTTAACCAGCTGTTTGTAGGTAGGAAATGGTGAATTATCTTGTACTGAAAAAAAGGCCAAAATATGCCAAAAGTTGACTCTGATATAAAATCCTATATCTCTCCCAACTATACGTGTTGTGACTGAAATCTGATGATACATGTCTGTTTCAAATGATTGTATTCCCGCTTCTCTCAAGCTTGTGAACGTTGACCGCCCACACCACCCCCCAGTACTTGCCCATTCAGAATGGTCCAGACTGATGACATTTTAGTCTCAAAGCTAAAGTGACACATACAATCAGAACAAGAACACGGCTAATTTGCACCGTTATGTTCCGGTGAAAACTCTGGTCTAACGTTTCCACGTCGGTATGTGTAGGCGTGTCTTCAACAAGGCCGAGGACCGGGGGTGGAAACCTTACATTGTACGTGAGGCTTATGAAGTGTGAATAACCTTGGTCATGGGCATGCTGCCTTAGATGTATGGATTCTCAGTACGCGAACCTTGTCGCTAGTCAAGGTGATGACTTCAGGCATTATGACCACTTTTGCTCCACGACGATAGCTTGGAGGTCAGGCGGAACAAAGCTGTACAAGCCCTATGTTCTAGCCATTAGTATAAGCTCTTTCACACTTCCGAGTACGCATGTGCAGCGACAGGAATTGTGGGTGATTTGTCCAAGGTGAGGGCCCCTGAGACATAAACAAATCATTCCAGCACGGTTTTATTCAAGTCGATATAAAGATTGAGACGAGTACTGTTGACAATTAAATTATGAGGGGCGTTCACCTTTGACATATTACCAACAATTCCTGTCGCTGCACATGCGTACTTGGAAGTGTGAGAGAGCTTATTGTAGATTCCTTTTTTATACTACTAGATTCAGTCCCCTACAATAGGCAACTACATGTGTGTACAAAAGGGGTGGGTACCATGCTACTAATGTTCAGGATGTATCCCGAAAGGAAAGTGTTAAAAGATGACATCACAATACAAAAGTGCAGTAGATATGGAAACTTTTCGTACTATTAGATTTTGAACCCAACACTTTGCTCCATAGTGCTCAATAGCCTTCTGTGTTACGTTGCTACAAGTTAGAAAGGCAGACCAAAAGGCAAAGAAAACAGGGACTTCAACCGACTATATCTTAAGACATGGTACAGGGACAGATGTAAATAGATGTTGTGACAAAGGATTTGTTCGGTTTCTGAAAAGTCTTCCATTACTAGCTCTACAGGTGGATCTGTCTTTTGCAAAAGTAAGGCATAACGCAAACAAGTTGTCTTACCCGTGAAAAGAAGCTAGGGATTAGTAACACCTGAGGTATTTCTTAAGACTGATCTCTTCGACCTTGTTTGTGTCCCTGATATCGGGACAAGGCGTCAACAAATTTGTCCTCCTACATTTTCCCGTGAATCAGACAGGAAAACGATTCCTCTTAGGGAAAGGAGCGCCGAATCTTTTCGCACAAGAGCGAAAAGGATGTTTATTTCAGCTGTCAGACGGTTACATGCCTCTGTCATGTTTGAGCTCCATGCTTCTGTGCTGTGTAACACGCCATGCATCCTGTTGAACTTAAAAGTAGAGTTGAAAAGACGAAGTAACCTTGCTGGGACCGAGCGATCTAAAGATCTAGATGGGGTCACACATGCGTATATATTCAAGTCCGTTTGAGGTGCGTATGAAGCTCTTAGTCTCTACCAGGCTCCACAGGTCACGGGAAAGATAGTACAAATTGAACAAATATAGATACATAACATGCCACACATGAGTTAGCTGACCTAGAAGTACGGTTAGCGACCCAGCTAACTCGTCTAACATGTTACCTGTTTACATTTGTCCAATTTCTATTATTTTTCCGACGACCTGTGGGGCCTGGTGGAGGCAAATACTCCCATGCGCGCCTCATACGGACTTAAATATATACGCATGTGTGAACCCACCTTAACAGAGCGCTCAATGAATTCCATAGATGAGAAACGAATACCTTTTTACGTTCGGTGTGTTTTGTTGTCTTCTCAGTCGTCAGTCAGTTTAGTAATACTTTTACAGTCATACTTTTAGATCATTGTACGAGACTTCAATTTTGGAATCAAGGGTTACATGAATTCAATTTATGTCGCACCGAAGTGGGGTCTATAAACTAGTACCAAGCACAGTAAAGGCATCTGCACTGGAAAGGTTTAAAGAACGCTTGAAGATAGATGTGCAAAAGTTAGGTGTGACGGATCGATGAGTGTAATATAACCAGCAGCTGCCACGCCGCGTGCCTGCGAAGCTGGTGTGTTACGCCGAACGGCGGTTATACCGGCTATATAAATTTAGATACAGATACAGACAGATACAGAAGAGAGGACAATGTCATAATCATGGCACGCAGACATAGATCCTGGTAGACTGTCTGTTCTGTCACAGCTGCCTCGCTTGAAACCCATCCACGAACAAACCGCACTACTGCACTGTGAATGAGCGACATCTATCGGAAACTACGGGTACGACAACGGCTCTGGGGCGACCTTATGCCACCTGTTGCACCAGTAACTTATGTGTTGTCCTCAATACGTCATCTTTCACGGTGATTTATTCCTCTGCGCGAGTGCAATGACTTCAAATACTAGCAAATTCGGCAGCCATTCTAGACGTTATTACATTTTTTAAAACAGGAATAAGAAAACTTGCTTGAAGTTTAACACGTACAAGAAATACTACTATTCAACTGCAGACGGACGGCTACACAAGAACACCATCAAACCAAAGCATTCATACATACTTATAAATACGGCAAACAGTCTGTAACCTGTTGATATGTTGTAATTATACAGATTTCATGACATGTCTCTGTAACAGCCATGCGAAATCAAAGAAGTTTGTGTCTGGGTCAGTCTTGTAGACTGGGAGGGTGGTTGTGCAGTCAACTGTGTAATTATCATGAGTAGACAAGTTACGGACGGTAAACAAAAGATCAAAATATCAGGCATTACTTGCACACTTACACACCAAATTTAGATCGCAAAGTTCGCTCACGCTCGTATTATAGGATAAACATGTGAATGAAGGAACCATAACAAAGCGCTGCATTATTTCACATTGGGAAAATGATTCCTACACATTGATAAGTGCCGAAGTGCTTGTGTAAATAACTCTACAACTAATTGGCGTTTTACCAATGGTTATCTGATACAAACAGCCATTTTAGTAAACGTCTGACCTAAGTTGTGTGCTCTGTCCATGCATGAACTGTTTTCCTTATACGATATGAGTGAAAGAAACTTCTTTGATCACTTGAAATAGACCCCATGTGATACATGTATAATGTAGTTTGCATTATAATATTAGGGCTAACAATAGATACATTTTATGATGGTAGTGGCGGTGGTGTCAAACTGAGGTGGTTGCTGCTGTTCACCTTGTAGTCAGGTTCCTTGCTGTTTCTGTAGCAGGGTATATTTCTACATGAAGCGGTTGCTAGCACCCCCCCCCCCCCCTTGTACATGCTCGAGGTACCTCCTCGAACACGCGACCCCCAGTTTACGTCCCTTGTGAAATTCGCTGCAGCCTCAACCGAGAGGCTCAACTGTGAGACTGCTACCAGTTGAGCTACAGGGACATCCATTGTCATGTTGAGCAGCTATACCAAAAATGGGCGAAGAATGTAACCAACTAGGATTTAGAAGGAACTAAAGCTTTATAACCACACAGACCCACCCCACTCCTGCTACGAGTAACCCAAAGCTGCCCCTATAAAAACATGTGTCCCCATTTCAGCCACTACCTTCGTTGTGACGAAAAATCACAGCCTCTTTTCTATCCTAATCTACCAGAAGTATACACGTGTGCTATGAAATTTAAGTGTTGTTTCTTTTAAGAGCTGAAAAGGCCTAATTACAGAAAGACCATACTTAAAAAGCTAACCGCTGTATCGATTTAAGATTTAACTTGTGTAGCGAACCATGTCATATTGTTTCGGTAACGCCTGTGGCAAAATGTGACGGTGGTATATATGATAGTTTGTCAAAGGTCGCTTTTGTTATTGTGGCAGACCATAGAACTAGAAGTATGTACACATGTGAAGTATTGGCGCCTGTAACACTTTTCAATGAAGACGATTGAGAGACATTGGAAATTTTGTGTATGGAACGAAATTCAAATCTTCTATTCCACTTGATGGGAATGTATAGTGTATTGTCTTCACTCCCTTCTTTTTGTTATAATCGCTATAACCATACAGTTTCTAGTGATTTAAAAGTGTAGCTTCGGAATTCAAAGGCCCATTGTTCATGGTTATCATCCTCTGGAGTTTTCAAACGCCTACATCAATTTAAACACCTGTCTTTGTTTACAATCAGATAAAATCTGTCTTCGTCGGCAACAGAGTCATGCCTCCTTGTAGTTTAGAGCTCGCAGACTCGTCGTCCGATCGATTTTCGCTACATGTGACGGGGGTGTTAGAAAACTTCGACACTAGTAGCTGACGAGTCCAGTTTGTGTCTCCTTCGACCGTCGTATTTGCAGAGAGGACAAAAGAGACTCCAGCTGTTGTAATAGCCTGAATACAAGACTCTCTCCAGGACACACACAAGCAAGACATACTCTAGGGCCGTTAGTTTTTGAAAGGGGCCGGGATGCATTGAGAACATGTTAGGTAACTTTGGGGATAGTTTTCTAAACTATACTTTGTTGAAACATTATACATGATTATAAATGGCAATACCTATTCCTTCACGATATGTAACATCACAATTGACCAATGGGTTAACTTTTTGAACAGAGAGAGGTCTTTTCTCCAGATTTGAGTCATTTTCAAGCTTCTATTACGTAGTTATGACAATTTTTTCACAGGAATTTGAAAAGTACTGGTCATATGACCTTGGCAGCAATGGAGCAACATACCTCCAAGAAGATTTAGCCACAGATCCCCTTGGGCTACACATTTAGAATAGCTTCTCCGACCTAAATGCTTGCATGTAGCAAAGTTGGTCCGGCAAACCGGCTATGATAGGCCTGGATTCCAGACTACTTTAGCCTGAGAGAAAACCACTGTTCCTCGACTGGAAATAGGTCAAGGTTTTGTAAGAGGGATCGCCTGGTAATGACACCCCTATGAAAGACAGTATAGAAGCCTTGGCGATAAATATGCCGCTCAGGTACCATTGAAGAGGTACAGTCGAGACTTGTGAAGGCCGGGTTTTAGGTCTTTTAGAGATGCTTAAAGGACGCAACGCACAGTGATTTTAAGTCTTTCTGATGTAAGGATAGATATAAGAATAATGTATAACGATGGACATTTTCTAGTAAACAGTTACTAAAAACGTGTTCATGTGGACCTACATATACTTATAATCAAAGTTTCAACTTGGTACTCATAAAGACAACTCAATGGCCAGGTGATATTTATTGTTACGCGCTCTGTAAGGAACTCGCCACTTCATTTGGGTCACAAAGTTCATAAGGAAACAAGGGACAGTCAGTATACATAGTTTGGTTTAAACATAGGGGATTTTTCAAAATATATTTGTCCAGAAAACATCATGCGATGTTGAATTCTGTAGTAGTTTGTATTGCAATATATTCATATTTTATATATATGTGAAGCGAGAACCACAAGATGCTGAAGAGCGTCAGCATGATGAGACTTGAACCCCTTATTTGATGTGGAATCATCTATAGTTCATCACGTTGCCTATACCTTCTTGCTAAAATGGGATCTACGCATTGGAGAATGGCCACTTAGACGGAAGACATAAGATATGTAAAGTGTCTATTCTTGAGCATAGAAATACAATATATGTCTTTCTCGCCTGACTAAAATCTATGCGATTGCAAAACCTTTTCTCTGCCTTCTGAGACGTAAGCCTAAAGCTGCTAAAACCTGTTTCCATTTTCCAGCCTCTACCAACAACACTCTATAGTGACAAGGACTTACCGTCTTCAGATGGCGGCTCTTGGATGACCATCGGGTTCAGATTTTTCCGCCCTCCCCTCTCCAGCTCTATGTAGGCCTTACTGATGAAGAGGTGGTCCTCTCCGTTCTGGGTTACCGACTCTTTCGGGGATGAAGACTCGCTGGTTTTGAACCTGTCGAAGTAGGAGGTCCGGGTGGTCTCCGTAAAACTGGCGGGCTGTCGTCGGAGGTGGTCGGGGAAGGAAGGCGTCGGTATGTCGGGGGTGACGGGGGTCAGGGGGTCGAGGTCGTCAAAGTCCAGCGGATCCCCCATCCTGATCCCGCCCGGCCCGAAGTTCTGGGGGCGGTGGGGATCGAAGAGACCGTCTGTCGTGGATGAAAAGTCGTTTAGTCCGAATCCTCCTCCTCCCGAAAAGCCACCCTGAAATCCGGCTGCAGAGGGCGGTGCGAACCCGGCGTGCCCGCCACCAAGACCGCCGCTGTGGTGTCCACCACCGAAACCTCCGCCCATTCCTGCACGGGGGTACGTTGAACCCGAGCCTCCGGCGGCGCCGGTCCCTCCGAACACCGACGGGAACACGTCGGCAGCACGGAACCTTCCTCCAGCGGCTCCCGTGTAGCCTCCGAAACCACCGCCTGAAGGTGCCGACCTATAACCCGAGGAAAATCCAGTGGAGCCCGCCATATACCCTCCCTGGGCCCCGCCCGCCATGAACGAACCGGGTTGGTAACTGTTGTTCGTAGTTGTATGGCTTGTGTAGGTACCACGATTGTAGCCGGGTCCCTGTGCTTGATGTGCCGTTGCCGCTTCCCGTTTCCCCTTCATGAGTTCGGACAGGCGGTTGTACCTGGATGATCGGTCCGAGGCTGAGTTGGTGCCGCCGCCGGGCGCGTGTCGTCCCGCCGCACGTGTGGCCCTTCCCGCCATTTCGTCGTCACCTCCCGACTCCGTCCCACTGTTCAACACGACAGGCGTGCCGTCTGGCATTCTGATAGACATGGTGGCTGCTTCGGTGTCTCTCAGCCAAGATTCACGCCTTAAGAACTCTTAAGAAATCCTTAAGAAACGACGGTTACCGTCCCAGGTGTTGTCGGAAAGGTAGATTCGACTGTCTATTCAAGAGGACGTAACAAAAGGTTGCCGTGTTGTATTGTTCACGCCAAGCGTGGAAAATCGGTCCTCCCTCAGGCCTGCATAGCAGATGACGCATGACCAATGACACCCCAGAAGACTACCTGTACGCGAGTAATTACCTATGATTTCCAAGCAGATGTAGGGACCGGCATTGTTTCTGGCACTTTTTGAGGGAGCTTTTTGCACTTCTTTCTGTAGGTCCGTGCGCTTTTCTCTTAGACTGAGGCAGCGACGTGGCAATTTTTTAAGCAATAGGCAATGTCAAAATAGGGAAACTGTTGAGCCAAGAATAATTGATATCTATTGTTCCAGTGTCTCTAGAGCCCCACGATCCCTTTTGAAATTGTGTAAAAAGTTTAGGTCGTGCGTCGTATGGACAGTGTGACTACCAGCATAAGCTAAGAAGAATGAGTGGTCGCGATTATGAAAACTGGCAGTACAAGTAGTGTCTATACGTATGCTAATTCCAGAATTACGCTGTGCAACCTTAAGACCCTAATTGCTAGTCCCAGTGGGCCATACTCTTTATAAAAAGCAAATCCTGTGAGTGTAAGGGACACACGAATAAAAGCGATGCACTAATCTTAAACTTGGACCAGGCTCAATGAACACCTTTCTTAAGGCTTTCTATACCTTAATGGCCAAATTTTTCGATAGGATATATAGTGTCAGTAAATGTAGTAGTCACTTGGAAACGGCAAATCTGCTTCTATATTGATACCGTATATGGAGAAACAGTATTTGAAGCTTTCAACACTTATAGGGTTAGGGACCACCAGAACTAACATGCGGTCCTGTGTCACAACTAGAAATGTAAAATCTGGTAATGTTCATATGGTTTAGTCCAACAACTGCCCTCTTTATTCAACTCAGCCTCATCCGTATGTATGGTGACCAGCCCCAGCTCTGTCCTGCCACTTGCTACATGTAATCGAACACCACAGGGTGTCGCTACGTTACCAGTAACCATGGAGACAGCCGTCTGGTACAGGTCATTGACTTTGGAGATGAAGAAGAAGAGGGAAAAGAAACGGAGCAAAGAGAAAATGTTATCCTTCTGTGAAGGGAAACATAAATTGGAACATCCTGGAAAGTTGACTACACCCGCCGATAGGGGTGGGTACCGGTACAGAAAATTCAGGTCCAGGTCCAGACTTGAACCTAACTACTAGTATCTGTGAAAACTTGTGAATGGGCGATACTTAAAACAACGGTCCATTTAGCTACAAAGAAATCTGCTTGGTGGAGTATCCGACGTCCATTGGCCCTTTCAAATCCTATCTTCATGTGTACTACACTAACGTTAACTGCTTTTGTTTTATACAAAGGCCACAGCAAGTAAATTTTATGGATGACATCCGCGCGCTCATTTATTTTCGCCTGATTTCAGAAAAACAAGATTTATTTTGTTCTTAAGGGAAGGCCGGATAGACGAAAATGGGTAAAGGTTGTGTTGTAACCTAATCATTGAATGTAGAATTGACACTAGAGACTCTGTAGCATTGACTGTAGTTGCAGAGGTGCAACTTGATAGATAGTTGTAAAATTGTCACAACTATGAGTGTAGTTGCCAACATGGTTAATGATACTAGTCTACCATACTAGTGTCACTTTAACTACATTGGTGCACTTCTTAAATACAGGAAAGAATGCCTTGTTGGCTGTGATGGCATATTTTGTCACTTTAAGTCTTGATACAACGTCTATTTTGAACATTTGCCATCTTGTTTTTTTTGCCCATCTTGTTTTTTTTCGCCCTATCTTATTATTTTTGCAGTCTGCAGAGGATGTCATCCATAAAATTTACTTGCTGTGGCCAACGTTTGACAGTAGAAACTCAGTATTAATGACTATCGATTCTCTTCTACTTTGCTATTGTTATTTTCTTTGATCTATAAGCCCCAAAACACGAGTAATCTGTTCATTTTCGAATCGGTCCAACATCCGGTCTGCTGATTTTTTCAGGTCCGGCCCCACCCCTACCCGCCATACATCAGGACTTGATGAAGTACATTTGTAGACCAATATGTGACCAACGAATACTGTCTTTATTATGTAGTCATAAGCATCTTGTATACTGTAGTTACTACTTGCATGGTTTACATTACTGGTGAAATAGAGATTGCAAAGAACTGAACTGTATACTACTGCTTCTTTAAACATGAAGGGTTATACATTCACTGACACAAAAAACTGAGACAAATTTTGTGTACACTCACTTCTGCAATGTTGATGCCTGTACATGTGTGTTAAACTGAACTATGCAGGCATACATGCAGATATTGACAACATTTGGCAAGAGTTGAAAACAGTTTCCTATAAAAGTCATAACTGATTTAGTACATATATGTATGTGTATGTGTGTCCCAACATTTCAAAATACAGTGTAAATGACAACAATTTTTCTAAACATAACCGTTGGTATGACTGTAGATACAAAACTGTAGCAATGTTTACTTGATGAATTCTTTACAACAATTTTCAAACCCGTACAAAACCAAAACACACATTCAAGTCACTAAATGTTCACTATCATACATGTTTCTCCAAGAACATATTTTCAGCTGTATGCAAACTATATAAAAAAAAGGATTTTGAATTACTTTTTTCTCTTATACTTGTCACGAAAAATGAAGTAGACAACGAAATTAAACATTAAGAATAAATAAGCATTAAGTAAGCATGATATTAAGTTGATACCCAATTCAACCAATAAATAAGGTGGTGGAAATGGAAACTATTTTCAAGTTTATGTTGATATTTGTTTCCTATTCTATGCATGACATTCACTTCTGAGGTCCCTGGATTTTCTACTACTGTCATGTGGTGCTATGTGTATACACGTACATACAAGGGGTGATCAATAATAAAAAAATATCAATAAGTTATCTGCCTCACCCAGAAATAATAAGCACAACTCAGATTTCGAAGCATAGATGTTAAGTATAAAGTCTTTCATGAATGTGTACGAAAATTCAAATCATTGTGATCATCACTTTACAGGCGACACCCAGTAACGGTAGGTAAGAGAGAAGAAAAAAGAAACCCATTGAGCTGCGACCTGAGGTGTGAGGGTCAACTTGCTCTGCCCAAAGTCAGACACCAACTTCTTTCTACTTGAAATACAAAGGGAATCATTATCAAACAGTTTGACAATGTCGTAAGAGAATCTACGGCACGGGGAACTCGTCCCACACATGTTTGATCACAAGTAACCCTTGTTTTTCTCGCCACTTACCTACTGATTTTCAAAAAGGCTTTGCCTGGAAAGTAATGACTGCAATGATTTGAAATTTGGAGGATATTGATAAAATGCCTCGTACTACGAAGTTGTGCCTTAAAATTTGAGTTGTGCTTATTATTTCTGGGCGAGGCCGAGAACTTATTAATCTCCCCTCAGACTTAGTACCGGTAGGACATACTAACCACACACTGTATAACACGTACATGTTAGCACAAAGCTCTTTGGGTTAGTCCTGAATATTATAATAGTATTTCACCTTACACAATATACAACATATAGGTATGTCTTAGTCTTCAAGTTTACTTAGAAAAATTAATCTTCAGGAAATATTTTGTGTCTTTGGCAGTTCCTCAGTAAGCTAATAAAAACAGAAAAATACAACAACAAAAAAATACAGTACATACATGTATTGTTTCTCAAACTGAGGCTGATGCATATACTTTAGTTCTATTTATTTAAGTTATTACTGTAGAACTTTCCTTTTGGTACACTTACAATGTGTAGAATCTTCAAATTTAAAGATTAAGCGAAAATTGCCTGATTCAAAAGTGGGACTTTTGAAATCCTTAGAGAGTTTACCCCAAAAGACGTTTATATAATACAAAGTACAAGTCTAGTACAAGGCGTAAATGAAAACAATGATATAGCCACATCTTACCTTTGTAAGGTATATTACTGTAATGTGAAAGAAAAACCTGAAGGAGAAACTGTGAAGTTTCAACTTAACCGAACTGTTTATGAAGAACCAAGACTGTCATCTATTCACAAGTTTTGTAACACATGGAAGGATCAAAGAACTGTTTTTCATGTGCCATCATATAAAAATAAAGCTAACATTTGGATGCAAAATTATCACTCAAGATCCTTTTGCACAGATGTATGCATGGTTTCTGAGACTTGGGTATGTTACGGTCAAATTTTCCAAACACAAATGGCAACTTCATTGAAACACAAGGGGTCAGTGATTTTACCATTTTACTGTAACTAATTTTAGTATCTTAGTCCTTAAAGGTACCCACAAGCCGTTTTCTTACTCTTCTGCAGGTTGTTAAGTACTAAGCACATTTTCCAAACCGAGACAATACTGTAGTAGCTGTATATGTATACTTTACTGTTGCAAAAACACATCAGTATCAATGACTTCCATAGTGATTCCTTGGCTGTCTCCCCCTGCATCCTCACTCCCCGAGTGGGTGGCACTGTTGCCTTGCTGTTCCCTCTCCCGCTCCACCTCCCCTGCGTGGACGCGAGCGATGTGGATCTTGAGGTTCCCCTTTTGCCCGTACGGCTTGTTGCAATACTGGCAGCTGTAGGGTTTTTCGCTTTGGTGCAAGTACATGTGCATCTGTGGCAATAGAATGAAATAAAATATATCATAGTAACATATTGCCAATGTCCAACTTGTGTCAAGGTTTTATGGTAGCAAACAGTGCAACTGTGCTTTCAGCTAAGCATGCCAGGTTATCCCTATTTTTCCTGATAAGTGTGCTGCACACCCCAATTCTATCGCTGCAATATCAAATTGTACAAAATGGAGTGTACAAATCGAGTACTGTAAGATGTATTGAAGTTGACAATGATTTGCGTTAAGGCAAAGTTAAGGAAAGGAGAAAATGGAGTGTTTGCAGTAGAATAGTGTTTGTGATAGCCTTTTAGTCATACGGCTACAGTATTGGAAACACCAGTGCCTTTAGGGACAACCAGTCGGATGTAGTGCATTGCATAGTACATACATATAGTGCATAGTACATACATGTACATGTAGACAAGGAGATAGACCGACAGGAGAAAACAAAAATTTTCAGTGGTTTTGACTTCGTGGTACAGAGGCCATTGTGAAAACTAAAACCACCACAAACTTAAATGCATTTCCGGGATGCAATGTAGAATACATTTGTATCTAACACACACCTGAAGGGCGTTGGACTGGTTAAAGGATTTGCTGCACTCGGGGCACTCGAAGGGTCGGTCCCCGGTGTGGATCCTCACGTGTCTCTCCAGCTGGCTGGGGCGGTGGAACGATTTCCCGCAGGTTTCACACGTGAACGGCGCCGGCTTCTTGGACTTGTCAGGACTGTTGGCCTCATGAGTCTGAGGGAGATAACGATGTTTACATCAGAAAAAATGTACCGTTTGTAAAAGGGTTAATAACCAATACATGTAAAATGCATTGAAAGAAAGCATTGCAATTACAATTCAGAATAGATGTATAATTATTATAGACAATTATGAAATTATTATAGACAATTATGAGTAGCACTGAAAAATGTATACTCCTCATGCATTTTGAGAAACCGACTATGGCTAAACCCATACAATCCTACAGTGTACATTTTCACCAATACCAAGAAGCAAAAGAAGCTGAACTTCCATGCTACACAAGATCTATGATTCATTTACATCTATGTTTTGTCTTTGTTGTAACCAGAGCTTGGTTGGGCTAAAAATGTACATTATACATGTAGGTATTTGTTCATTCAACACTTGGGTAGTCCTCCCAATGTACCTGCATATGTTCCTTGAGATGGTAGGAGCGTTTGAAGGCCTTGTTGCAGGTCGGACAAATGTGGTTCCGCGACGGACTATGCTGTTCTCGCTGGTGCCGTTTCCACTGCGGGGACTGCGTGAAAGACTGCCCGCAGTCCTGGCACACGTAGATCTGCCCGGTCTCCGAAGTCTTGTCGGGCTGAGCGCTGCCACCCACCCCGTCCTGTTCCTGCACGGTCGGGATCTCGTACGCGGTGATCTCCGTCAGGTCCGCAGGGTTGCCCTGGATGGATTCCTGTGACACCAGCACGGAGGAGATGGTGTTGGTGATGGAGACGCTTGGCTCCACCAGCACCCCTGTCCCTGGCACTACGCTGTCTCTGACAGACTGTATGGCCGTCGGGGCTCCGTCTGCCGACACCATGACCCCCTGTCCATCCTCCCCTAGCTGTAGTGCCTGGGCCGAGCTTGCCATGACTTGGGTAGGCATGGAGCCTGCTTGGATGGTCGCAGGAAGGAAGGTTACCGCTGCTAACGAATTCGAAGCGCTGTTGGAAGCGACCATTATGCCTTGTTGTTCCTGAGAGGACGACACCACACTACTTGATGGCTGGGATCGTATCGTGAGCTCCTCCCCGATGCTTGTTGAGGGGTGGACTCCCCCCTGGATGGTAAACGCTACAATGCCACCCCCCTGGGATGTGTTAGCGAATCCCACGGCCTGTTGGTGAGGGGTTCGGGTGCTGTCATCATCCATCTGAGACGAGACCCCTGATTGGACGTGGGTTGCCATGGTGAGCCCAGCCGTGCTTGTTGCGTCTGATGGTGTTAGTTGGGTGTGGGCTGCCTGAACAGAGGTAGCTGCGGTACCTGGAGTGGACAGTAGACATACATGTAAGGCAAGGAAGATGTCTGTATGGACGACCCAGGCTCAGTGGTACCCAGGGTGGGGTGGATGGGTCAAGCTACAGTAACTGTGCTGTAGTTTGTAACATTAGAGATCAGTGCCTAGTTAACCCACCTGTGGTAGCAGCACCAGGAGTAGTCTGTATGGACGACCCAGGCTCAGTAGCACCTAGGGTTGTGTGGATGGGTTGTTTTATAGTTCATATCGATCAGTGCCAAGTTAACCCACCTGTAATAGCTGCACCAGGAGAAGTCTGTATGGACGACCCAGGCTCAGTGGTGCCCAGGGTTGTGTGGATGGGTTGTTCCACCTGCACCAGACTGCCGTCCGTGTTGGTGAGCGTCTGGGTGACAACGCTGGTTCCCACAGACCCCTGCTGCAGGGACTGCTGCAGCAGGCTGGGGTCGATCTGCACAGTCTGCAGAAGGTTTGGATCGATGGAGGCAACCTGTGGACAGAGGGTGTGTTGTTTATCAACTGTTGTTTGATCGAATGTACCTGACTGTTAACAACAACTAGCAGTTCAGCCAATGATAGCAAGGCGATCTGTGGTTAAACCAACGAGCCCATTACCCATTACCTTTAAGTGGCCTTCAGGTCTTGTTATGTAAAGACAAGTGAGCCACCTTTCATCCTGAAACGATGGGAAAAAAATCCATCGAAATCAATTAGGAAAACATAAACTGAGATCCACTTCCTCACCTGTACAGCCCCCTGTCCTACATTAACTGTAGTGAAGGTCAGCTGCATGCCCTCCAGACCCTGTAGGATGCCCGTCACCACTCCGCTCTCTGACGCGTTCACGAAACTGTCCAGGCTGCCGCTGCTGATGGGCAGCAGGGTTGTCTGACCCTGGGACAGCAGGTTCTGGTCAAGGGCGGTCAACGGACCGGTCAGAACCGCCTGGCTGGTCAAGGTGTTCGGGTCACCTGTGGAAAAGGCAAGGAACAGAGATACTTTAGTTGGATGCTATGTTCTAAATTACCAACTTGTTTAGAGTCTGGACAGAACTTTCAACAAGAGACCTGTATGCCTGAATGCATATCCTTCTGTATTATGGAACTATTTCAACCATAAACAAAAACACACACACACACACACACACACACATACACACACACACAGGGAAAACCTCCTTTCTTCTACTACCATGAAATACAATTTCATCAAAACCACCGCGAAAGTATGGATGAATTCAGAGTATCATTAAAAACTATCTCAGTATGGTTCCTTTAAAAAACTACCTGTAATTACTGTGAATAGCATAGTTTCATCAGGTTGGTACGTCACTGAATAAAGATACTCTTTTTACACAACCAATACTTGTAATTTCTCTATCGTGGCTCACCCGTAGTGAGAAGGTTGATTGGTTGCAGCAGCTCAGCCTGGCGCTGCGTGGGTTTCCTCTTCTTGGGGGTGCTGGGCTTGAAGTGGGAGGTGATGTGGTTCTTCCTGTGACCCGAGGTGCGGAACCGCTGCTCGCAGTGCGGACACTTGAAGGGCTTGGCACCGGTGTGGAGCCTCATGTGGACCTGGGACATGTACATGATTGTATGGAATAAATCAACTTTCAACAAAAAGATTACTGACTAGTGAATCCTTTATCCAAGATCTTTTACAGATATGTAAAAAAGAAATACATCATCTCAATGTACACCACTCTTGAATAAGTAGCAAAACTTCTATCTGTAACAAATTTACCAACTTCTGACAGTATCATTAACACATTGCATAAAACTATACATCCAATTGAAAGATATGAACATCTAAAATGCTGGCTATTCTATACGGCTGGCTGATAGCCTCTATTCTTTTATGATGGGCAACCTACGATAGATGACATTACAGAACTTCAAATGACTTTAGTTAGTAACGTCTGAAACCTTTGGGGTCTAACAATGGGACACACCTTGAGGCTCCCCTTAGTGGAGAATGGTGAGGAGCACACGTGGCACTTGAAGTTCTTGGACCCTGTGTGGGTCTTGACATGGCAGTCCAGAGTGGACTTGACTGTAAACCGCTTCCCACACTCGTCACACTGAAGAGAAGGAAGAAGTATTAGCTTGAACTTAATTACCTCAGAGAAAGGAGGTTTTGTTTTTGATGTCTGTTTGTCTGTTTGCTTGTCTGTGTTTCCACATCATGTCTTTTCTATAGCATATGCAAGTCACTTTCACTGCAGAGGTACAGGAAGTAAAGTTCAGAGTTGCCAGAATCAGTAATTCATTAAACCTTGAATGTAGTGCAAACTGACAGACATTCCAGGTCATGGTGTCAATGGAAGAGCCTACTTGCTCACAGGGAGGTATTTGTGATTTTCCATCCACATAATTTCCATATGATAGTCATATTCACTGAAGAGTGACAGGATGTGATGAATGTTAATTAAAAGTCACTTGCATAATCAGTCTTACATGAATAAACAATCAAGCATGACATACATGAAATTTTATGGAGGTATAAGATTCAACAGAATAATACATGTAGCATTGAACAGTTTGAAAGAACTTTTCTTTTCACTTGAGGAAACTCTTAAAGATTACCTGGAAAGGCTTCTCTCCCGTGTGTATTCGTACATGTCTGACGAGATCACTTGGCTTCTTGAAGCTCTTGGGACAGTGTTTACACTGGTTAGGAAACTTTGGCTCCTCCCTGTACAGCTCCTCTTTGTCCACTACCATCTCGCTCACTCGACTGCGCTCCGCGGCAGACGCGATCAGGACTTTCTCCGAAACAGACCGAGCTTGTTCGGGCTGCGATTTCGCCAGCTGGTCTGCTTCTTCTGCTGGCAGTTGGATGATGTTTGATCGAGGCCGCCGGACGACCGGACGCTCTTTTTCGGTCTGTTTGTCGCAGTGTAGCTTCATGTGGCGCTTGCAGTGTAGGGAAGTGCGGAAGGTGTCGGGGCAGTACGGGCACTTGAAGGGGCGGATGGAGCTGTGGATGATCATGTGACGTGTGAGGGAGCCATTGGTGGTGAAGCGGGCGTCACAGATGTGGCAGTTGTAGGCCTTGATGCCGGAGTGAGTTCGCAGGTGAGCCTTAAGCACCCCACTGGACACAAAGCACCTGTAATAACATAAAGCACAAAATGTCACAAGGAGTACAACTTCCATATTCTATAATGCTTCAAAGAAGTAAACAAATACAATGCATTGTAATGCAGGTTTTTAGCTAAGCATGCGTCCAGATGTCCTTTGGACCCACTGTTCTACAAATGATTAAAAATCGGATCCCGTGGATGCCTATAGACATCCCTTACCCTGGGGAGCAGATTCTCTGGCCCTGCTGTCAAGCATAAGATTCTAATTGACCAGGGATGCTACCTAGGTTACATGTGACCTGTCTGCCAGTAACTTTGTTGAAAGCCACAAAAATTTGTGCCTCAGAATGCAGGAAATAGTGTTTTAGAGAATTATGAATTTCAAAATTGTTTGAGGGAGGACTTCCCCAGACCTCCTACAATACTTGCACCTGCAGTCAAATTTTAAAGTTTGCCACAGCAATCTACAATCTTTAAGCATTAAACATGTACAAGAACAGTGCAATTGTTGTTGTTTACCTTCCACATTGTTGGCACTTGTAAGGCTTCTCGCCTGTGTGGGACCTCACATGCTGCTTGAGATGAGAAGACTTCTTGAAGGACTTGTCGCAGTACGGACACTTGTAGACGCGGCGCCCGTCCTCCGTCTCCTGCTGTACGATAGCCTGGCGCATCAGGTCCCGCGAGATCCCGCCGCTGTCCTGTGGTTGGCTCGTCTGTTGCCAAGGCTGTGGGGTCAGCTGAGGACAGCACATTTAGTGGGTCAATACATTGATAAATACATTTCGATTCAAAACAGTTGACAACAAAATTGTTTTCCATATAGCAGATAACTCAAAGTACTAGTTAAAGTACCTTTAGTTAGTGACAGTGTCACTGACAAGCAGTAGTGGATGGTACCTGAAACTGTTTCCAAAATCATATCCAGTTGCTTGAATAACTGCTGCATGTCTTATCTTCATCAGCATAAGAAAATCATTCATACCAAGCCAAATACAAGGGCTATGATTGTATGAATAGTTTTGTTATCAAGTAATTTTTTTTTCGAAAGGCAACGCAACATGTTAGTAAATCTTAACTGTCTTTGCTTGATTAAATTGTTTAACACCAGTACTGAAAATTTGTGGAATTAGTATATCTTGTTTGATTAGAAAATTCCTGCAAAGGTTCGAAATGAAATCTACATCTCCAAGTCTAATGCAGAGAAACGTGATGACCAACACAACCTTACTTACTAGACAACTGAGTGTGAGTACCACATGTATATTAACTGCATTTCTGCATACTGAAAAATCATCTATTTCAGATCAAAAATTTCATGTCCTTTGCCATAGGCGGTCCAAAGAAAAGGCAAAGGTTGGCAGGTTTTCGTAAGGGTCACTTGATAACCAAAAACACACCCTTTTTGTCTTAGGCCTAATGGTTAAGATAGCATAGCAGATAAACTACCTGGTAGTTCTGCATCTGAGTGGCAGCGTCCAGCTGCTGTTGTAGCTGCTGCACGGTAGCGAAGGTGGAGTCCTGGTTCATACTGCCCGTCCCGCTGAAACTGGTGGACGTCTGGAAGCCCTGCTGACCAAACTGGTTCAGGTGCTGGTCCTGGGTCAGGCTGTCCTGGCCCTGTATTGTGGTACAAAATATAAAATATGTTTTTTCCGCAAGACTAACTTTCAATCTGTTCCAGGTATGTATCTCTCCTAACACAGGGAAAGAATGACACATAGTATTACACACATGTACTGAACAGAGACAGAGTCTATTCAGTTTGAGTCCATACTTCCAGACTAACCTTGCATCAGCGTCCTGCTTCCCTGAGGACTCTCTCTGCCCATGTGTACTGAACAGCGGTGTGAGATCTACTCTACATCTCAAAGGTCTTTGGATCAATGTTTCAAATGTTTGCCTTTAATAAATTGTTTTTACCAATTGTATCATCCAAAAACTTAGTCTCCAAGCAGAGGTTGGGTTGCAAAGATAGTAGTAGCCGGGATTGTACCAGCTCGCTCCCCTTCGGGGAAACCCAAAACTTGTAAGTATTTGTCCATGTACGCACTGTTTGGTACGTACATGTATGTAACAAAAAGGGAAACAATGAGCAAAATTGGTCCCTGCTCAAACAAATGAGGATGAGAAAGGTAAAGGTAAGGTCATGTACAGACATTTCAACGAAGTATTTTGTATATAGTTTTCCCACCTGTGCTCCTGACAGTAAGTCCTGTACACTCTGTCCCTGTCCTGCTGTCCCTCCCAAGTCCTGCTGGTCCAGCCCCAGGCTCAACAGCTGCTGGTCACTCATGCCCATGTCCAGCGACTGAGTGTCCTGACTTGTACCTGGTGCAGGACACAAAACAGATTTACATTTGCATCTGAAGATAACTTATAAGCTGGCTTTTAGCCAGATGATGAGTCCACATGTCTTTTGGACACATAAAATTAGATTAGACAAAATTAGACGAACTAGACGCCCTTACACTGGGGAGCTCATTCTCTGACTAGCATAAAATCATGATTGACCAGGGATGCTACTAGGTCACTTGTGGTCACAGTTGAAGACTGTCTGACAGTTATTTTGCCCCTCAGGATACCTTAGAATGTACCATTTTAACTTAAAATTCTCTAAAACTCTGCATCATGGAAGGTGGGCACCCCGACTCCCTTACAATACTCGCGCCTATCACTTCTTGCGACTCGCCAAGAATTTTGGACCCCCTATAATAAAATCCAAGCTAAAAGCCTGCTTTTGATGTGTCTCAAAATTCTCAGTAAAATCTTTCATTTATCGGTTTGTAACTTTGTTTGTGCCATCTTATCACCTTGCTGTTGCTGCTGCTGTGAATGCTGTTCCTGCTGTTCCTCGCTGTCGTCGCCCTCCCCGGCGACAGCTGCTGCAGCTTGGGATAGTGCCTGGGCTGCCAGCTCGGCGCGATGCGTCCGCATGTGTTTCTTACAGTTGACGGATGTCTTGAAAGTCTTCTGGCAGTACGGGCACATGAAGGGGCGGACCTGTGCATCGTGTACAAAAGACAAACCAGGTTATACAGATGGGCTAACCAGTAACAGACTTACAGATAAGAGCAAGAAATTTTTGCATGAGGCCTAGGAAAAAAAATGTTGTGTGTTGTGTTTCCTGTTTCCCTACCTACATGTACCCTAGAAAAACCTGCCAACCCTAGACTTTTTTCCAGCTTCAAGTTAGATTCTTTTTCAAAATGCTTCCTATCGAAGTAAAACAATGCTTGTCTTATCTATAAAGTTCTTCTTCTAATGAAGGAAAAATGTATATATTAGATTAAAATTAAAGTTTGACATCGAAAGACATGTGTCCTGAGGCTCATGCATTTCATGTCCTCATGCAAAATTTATGTATCACTAGAGTTTTGGCCAGCCTATAAAAAACTACAAAAAAACTAGAATCCCTACCTACCGACACTAATTCAAAAAAGGCAAACATAAAAAACATGCAAATATTTCGAAGATTTTTGTCACCTCGCTATGGGTGGACATGTGTCTCTTCAGGCTGCCATTGGTGGTGAACAGGGCGTCGCAGATCAGACACTTGTACGCCTTGATACCGGAGTGGGTCCGGATGTGCGCCTTCAGCACGCCCGACGACACGAACGACTTCCCGCACTGCAGGCATTTGAATGGTTTCTCTCCGGTGTGCGAGCGTGTGTGCTGTTTCAGGTGGGACGACTTCTTGAAGCCCTTGCTGCAGAAGCCGCACTTGTACGGGCGGTCCACGCTGCTGCCCTGGGAGATGAACTGGTTGTTACCGTTGGGCAGGAACTGGTTGAAGCTGGAACTGTTCCTCGGGGGTTGCTGGATATAACCTGTAAATAAAGGCATAATCTTTGCTCTAGACATGATCCTGCCATTGCAAAATGCAGTGTGCACATTCACAGGATGAATGAATGCTTTTAAGCATTTTTCACTTTAATCTTCCTGGATGTCTCTTAGTTTTTAAGGCAGAATCCACATATTAGTACAATGCATCTGTCTTAACAAACACAAAGTGCTTTGTATTCTCCAAGCAGACGTTTTGGTTGAGTGGGCTAGGAGTGGCCACATTTTTTTAATGTTTCTCTCTCTCTTTAATCATGGCCACCCTAGCCCCTTTGAGCTTCTTAGTTTCTTGAGAGTCTTTCCAAATTGAAGAATTCCTTGCTGCTCAGTTTTACAAGAAACCCAGCTCAGGGTTTGGAAGACTTTTATCAGCCAGGTTTCCCAAGGCGGCAAGGCGGAGTCAAAAGCCAGGTTGTACCATCAACATTTCAGGTTGCCCCACTTCAAGTTATTACTAGTACTTTCTTCAAATCAGCTACTTATCCATTGTCTTTTCTTTTCTTCCGGTTACATGTTTTATCTTATCAAGAAAGAAAGAAAAAAAGACAACAGGTCATTCTCACTGTGCTACCTGGGTTTAAAATCAAGTTGCACTAAGCAAAATGTGGATGCATATGGCCGCTATGCATGTTGTTATTTCAATCACTGATAAGAAACCCACCTGTATCAGTGATGAGGATGGGTTCCTGCAGAGGGATGTCCTGTAGTTGGAGGTTGGACTTGCTGAGGCGAGGCTTGGACATCTTCCGGCTCTTCCTCTGCTGGGGCTCCTTGAAGTGGGAGGCGATGTGCGTCTTGCGGTGGCCCGATGTGCGGAACCTCTTGTCGCAGTGTGGGCAGTCGAAGGGCTTGGCACCCGTGTGAAGCCGCAAATGTACCTGTAGTGATGGTCAATCACATGATGAGATTCACATTAATTCTGTTGATGTTGAGAAGCAAACTATTTTTCAGTAGAATTATTAAACTTGCTCTACTAAAGGCCTTGTGACATAGAATCTGAAAAGGCTATGTGGGTATATAGCAGGAATTGAGAAAATTAAAGTACACTTGAATTCACAACTTACAACTTGACAAGCAAAAAGTGTCCATAAGACAGTGCATGTTTACTGATTTTGGTAAGCAAACTGTTTTTTCTAAAGGCTGTTTAAAATTGCCCTTCAGAGCCCTTGTGGCTATAAGGCTAGGCAGCAGAAATTGCTTGGGTGCTAGAAATTAACAATTTGAAAAGCAAAAGTAAAATTCCTTTCCTACGTTTTCCTTCCTTCCTAAATTTTCTTGATTGCAGACTCTAATTTGTTATATACCCAAACCACACACATGTAGGTGCAAAGCCTCATTAGAAAAACAAACTCACACCAACTCAGTTTCTTTGATTTGGACAAATGAGAGGAATTGAAAATGTCTGTTTTTCTAAAATGTTTGAAAACCAAGAAAACAAAGTAGTGTGAACAAATGTAGACACCTTCAGACTTCCTTGAGTGGAGAACATCTTCTCACACACGTGGCACTTGAACTCCTTGACGCCGGAGTGCGTCTTCATGTGCGCGGTGAGCGTGCTCTTCACGGCGAAGGCGCGGAAGCACTGACTGCACTTGTACGGCTTCTCGTGGGTGTGGATGCGGATGTGACGCACCAGGTCGCTGGGCTTGCGGAACTCCTTGTTGCAGTAGGTGCAGAGGTGCATGCGGATGGTCCTCTGCTTCTGCCCTGTGACGAGCTGCACCTGGGATGAAAGAAGGAGCTAAAAATAAGAACTGTTTTAATACTTGTGTGCATCTGATACAATAAAGCAACTGATATGAAAAAGAGCATTACTGTTGGGTACAACTGAGTACAGAAAAAGAATGATAAAAATGGATGACAAAATGGACAGTAAATGAATTAGGATTATATTATGTCTAATATAGTAGCAGTATTGTTAGTAGTAGAAGTAGTAGTTTTAATACTAGTAGTGCAATTGTAGTAGTACAAAATGTACTAGTAGTAGTGGTAGTAGTAGTAGAAATAGTAGCAGTAGTAGTAACTATAGTTAGTGATTGTTTGTAATCTCAAGTACTAGTATTTGATTATACTGGACAGGTGTAGTAGTGGTAGTAGTAGTAGTAATAGTTTGTAGTCTCTAGTATTTTATCATACTGATAACTTGGTCCCTGACACAATGGTAGGCAGCAGTCAACTAGTCTACACAATTTGAAGAGTGTCGAAATTACATCTTGTTTCTTATATCTATGTGGTACAATCTAGTGGCATAGGAGATATACAGAAGAAAAGAATCTTACCTGCGTGGTTGTCTCCCTGGTTTCTCCCGTAGCGTCGTTCATGGTGTCACCTGTCCTTGTCTGGGTTGAGATGGTGACCACAGGGTGCTGCTGTACCTGTTGTGCTGTCTGCGCATCCAGGGGGACAGCAGTCAGCCCGCTGTTCTCAAGAGCCTGAAAAACACACAGTCAGTAAAATCAGTGCCATTCTTTTATTTGTATTTGTATCTTATGATATACTATAGTAAATGTAATATCACTGATACAGCAAGGCCTATTGTTTGAGCCAGTAAACTTTTGAATCTGTCCATACAAGTATCACACTGACAGAAGATTATACTCCATCAATAAAAAACTACTGTTACTACCTGATGCTGCTAGAAACTTCTGTTGCCAATACGGCAAGGCCTATCTATGGAGTCAGATACAAAATACTTTTTCAACCAAAAGCTAGGTTGCAACATCAATATTTCAGGTTTCCCCACTTCCAAATTATTATTTTCTTCAAATCAGCTACTTGTTTGTTTGTTTGTTTGTTTATTAGGAATCTCCATTAGTTACATTGAACTATTCTTCCTGGAGTCCTTTACACACAATGAATAAAATACATAACAACAAATTATACAGATAATGTTGATCAGACAACTAGCATAAATCAATCATTAACATTCTTAACTTATCATATTATGCAATACATTAAATTACTCATAACGTCAATCAATCAATTCATCATTATCCTCATTCAATTAACATAAACAAAAACATTATTATCATATCATATCATACATGTACATAATATTATCATATATTAGATATTGTGGAGGTCAGAGGTCATGAAATATACAGATGGGACATAGTCAAGTTTACCACCATGAGCTGATAGGTGAGTTTTTATGTCTTTGAGTTTTTGTCCAGGACCAGATTTTTACTTTGAAAACACGTGGATTTGAGGATGTAATGTGAATTGGTAGAGTGTTGTATGTTTTGATAGCTCTGTATAAGAAGGTTCGAGTAATGGCATTAGTTCTGGGTTTAGGTAGCAGGAATGCTCCTTTCTGCGCTAGTCTTGTGTTGTGAGAATGTGCGGTGTTAACTGTTTTTGAATGACTGAAAATGCATTTTGGCTGTTTTTCCTTTACAACTTTATGGAATATGTTGATAGTCCCTGTGAAAAGTCTTTCTTTTACTGAGGGCCAGTTTAACTGATTATGTAGTACGTCTAGGTTTGCGTCAAAACATGCACCTGTTGCCAGCCTAGCTGCTCTATTCTGGATAACTTGCAGTTTGTCTAGGTGGGTCTGAGGCGATGAGGACGTAAGTACTAAGCCGTAATCTAGGTGAGATAGGACCAAGGTCTGTATCACAGTTTTCAACAGGTTGGTAGTGAAGTATTCCTTATATTTCCTAATTGAAGCAAGAGCTCCTGCCATCTTCATCTTTGTTTTGTTTACTTGTAGAGCCCATGAGAGCTGCTGATCCACAGTGACACCTAGTAAGTCCGCCTGTTCCACCTGTGTAATGATTTTGCCTTCGATGGAAAGTTGTAGCTTCGGCTTCCTTTTTAGCCTATGTGGTGAACCCAAGACGATTGATTTTGTTTTGCCAATGTTGAGGATTAACTTGTTTGTCCTCACCCAATTCCATATCTTAGACAAGTCTGTCTGCAGCTTATTTTGTAATTCTGTAATGTCAGAAGCTGATGTAGATGGGGTGGAATCATCGGCATACATCACAACCACACTTTGGGTAGTTACCATTGGCAGATCGTTTGTGAAAATACAGAAGAGAAGGGGACCGAGGCAGCTGCCTTGGGGTACGCCACATTTTGTTTCAATGAATGATGAGTAGCTTCCATTCACAAACACGGCCTGTTTCCTGTTTTCTAGGTAGCTTCTTGTCCAGTTTATGGCAGATTGTGTAAAGCCATAACTTTGTAATTTGGCCAGACAGATCTCATGATTGATAACATCAAAAGCAGCACTAAAATCTAACAAAACTGCTCCTACTAAGTTACCCTTGTCTATTTCTTCCAGCCAGTAGTCTGACATTTGTGTGAGCGCGCTAGAAGTGGAGTGGAAGCGCTTATACGCATGTTGATTACCGGAGAAAATATCATTTGATACCATGTAAGTTTGTATTTGCTTCTGACATATTCTCTCCATGACTTTACTTATGACAGGTAATAAGCTTATTGGGCGACTATTTGGTCCATTGAGTGGGGAGGATTTGTCTTTTATTAATGGAATTACTTTAGCTTTCTTCCATTGGGAGGGGAAAATTCCTTGCACAAGGGAGCTGTTAAAGATGTGGCAAAGTGGTTTGGCAATGTAGTTAGCACACAGCCTCAGCAAGGTATTGTCTATATCATCGTGCCCGGTGGCTCTGCCAGGGTGTAGTGATTTTAACTGTTCTTCCACCTGTTCTACTGATACTTGTTGAAAACTGAAAGAGCAATACTTTTCAGCCATGATATGTTCTTTAATTGGTTCGACTGCCTTGTCTGTGTCAGGATCGTCGCCACTTGTGAGTCTTGTGACTTTCTCAGTGAAGTAATTGTTGAAATACTCCGCAATTTCAGCTGGTTTCAATAAAATTTGTCCATCTGATTCAATAAAGTTTGGTGTCTTACTGATGTTTCTACCCAGCATTCCATTTACTGTTTGCCACAGTCGCTTGCTGTCGTTATTCCTACTATGTAGGTCGATCTGTTGTGTGTAGAAGGTCTTTTTCTTTTTTCTGTTTTCACGGACCACTATATTCCGCAGTCTTCTATACTTATCCATTATCTTTTCTTCCAGTAACATGTAATTCTATGTCTTATCTAGCGCTACCGGGTTTAAAATTCAGTTGTGCCAAGCAAAATGTGGTTGCGTTTGCAAGTAAGTAATTCCAGCACTGTACATATAGGATTGTTCCCATCCGCAACAAGCCAGTGTACCTACCTGCTGCAGGATGTCGGAGCTGATGGCCCCCTCCCCTGCTATCTGCTGCAGCTGCTGCTGTGTCATCACCCCACCGTGCTACAGAGAATAAACACATGTTCAGCACATTCATTTCCATGTACTGATCAAACACAGGGGTTAACAACATTACATGTATATCATGGTGGGTATAGTCTTTGAGCTCTGTTCTACTTATTCTTTAATAGGAAAATGAGAAAAAACATTGGGTAGTTGATTTTTAGTATGTAGCATTCATGATCTTCTGTTCTTTATTCTAATGTACAATAACTTTAAAGTTCATATGTGTTGCTTAAGTTATTCTGAAGAAAACTAAACCCAACACAAGAATTTAACAATTTTGTTAGTGTGCTCATACTATTAAAACTGTATAATCAAATTAGTGTTAAAACCATTATAGATTAGAAAAAGAGGCGGAAATTCAGATGCCTCACCTGCTCTGAGAGGTCGAGCAGCTGTTGGATGGCATCTGCTGCAGGTGTGAGTGACTGTCCTGCAGTCACTGTTTGATTCTGACTGGTTTCTGCGCTGGTGACTATAGGGAGCTTGGCTGGGACCTGTTGTGATTTGCCATACATGTAGATCTATCAACCATATCTTTTACACGATCACATTGTTATAACATGTGATTGGAAAGACTCAAATCTGAGAAATATCAATCATTTCTCTTTCTTAAGTGAATTATCCTTCATTCATTATGTAAATAAGGTATTGATTGACATTACATGTGTCCATTTCTCAATTTTTGTGGTGAACGTGACTAAGATATGGAAAATATATGACTGCAAAAACAGAGCCAAAAAAAAACCTCCCCGTGAATCAGTAGCCTATTCCATTGACCCCATGACCTGGAAAGTCTGCCAACCAAGGTTGATTAATTCATTGACTAATTCTACCACCTCCAAAGTCTATATCCTGTCCCTCTCACAATTCATATGTTTTTTGTCATCACTTAAGAATCCTGTCACTTAATACGTACGTGTATAGTATATGAAATAAACGTAACAAATAAACACTTAAACAAACAAGACACATGGTCACAGAGGTGACAAGTCTTCCTCCAAAGGTGAAGTGCTCACCTGTGTGGGGGGTCCCTGATCAGAGTGCACGCGGCTGATGTGTGCGTTGAGGCTGCCTAACTTCCTGAAGACGCAGGTGCACTCTTCACAGGGGTAGCGTGGCGTGTTCTCGTCCTCAGGTACGGTGTGGACACGCAAGATGTGGGCACGCAGGTTACCCTTCTGGGAGAAACCCTGCAAAAAGGAGGAAAGGACATTTGATGTCTTGTATGCATATTAGAGGTATGCATATTGAGATCGAAATACCACCTGCATATGCAGGTTAGTGCAGGTAAAATTGGAGCTGTGCAGGTATTTTTGGTATCTACCTGCACCTAACCTGCACTGGTCCATGTACTGGGTTTTATACATAAATGTAGGTGTATAATTGTTATTAGCTGCATTGACTGTTACCACCTATTAATTCAAAGTGGTAAAATTTGTCTGGTGCAGGTAATTTTCAATGCCACCTGCACTGGTGCAGGTATGCAGAAAAAAGTATTTCGAGCCCTGGAGTGGTTGTGTAAAGACAGAGTGAAAGAATGGTGTGAAAGATATCAATTAGCTAAAGGACTAGTCTGCTCTCAACAGTATATACATGTGTTCAATTTCTTGTAAGTTGTAGGTTGAAAAATAAATTAAATGTGCAGCAAAAATGTCCTATACAGAGACATTTTGGTGCATGACAAGGTTTTGGTACAACCGGAAATTGTTGCAAATATGTCTTAATTCTAACTATGTATGTATGTGGCACACTTTTAACCATCCAGGTTGCATTACCCAAACATGATGGAAGTCTATAGATGCTTTGGCTAGTCCTTGAGGGGTCTATTAATATTATACAATTTGCACTTCCAGTCACACTGTGGTAAATGTAGATACAGACCACACAAACAAACACACCAAAAACAAAACCTCCAATCCATACACATAGGTAAGAAGTACCTGGTTACACAGATGGCACTGGTGCGGCTTGTCTCCGGTGTGCTTGATCTGGTGGATCTGCAGCGCCCCCTTCTGGTTGAAGGCTTTAGGGCACTGTGGACATTTGTAAGGCCTGTCGCCTGGAAACAAATGATAACCATGAGTTAATATTGTTCATTGAAGATTAGGGTCAATCTCAGCTACAAGACATTTGGTCACCACACACTTTGCAACAATATAATACAAAATTTGATAAAGAGGAATAACCTGGTCTTAGTCATAATCTAAGTGCAATCTACCTAATATCAAGAAACTTGCATTATTTTATTGACACTATATTGATTAGATGTATACTCTCTAAGCAGAGGTTAGGCTGTGAATATTATTGACTGTTAAGCATTTTGTAAAGCTTTTTATTTTGTCAGATTTTCTTTTTGTTACCAAGGTCGGAGGCAACCGGAGACTATCCAATTGGAGAGACTCAGTACAGAATATACAGCTACAATATATATTCTAGCTAGCACGCTGAGTTATCAAAAATAGAAGGTAATATTTAGCATCCATACATAGTTCAGTTCTGATTCTCTTCTAAGCCCTGCCTTGTAAAGAATGCATGTAAGTTAAACTACACAATGGCCACAAGGTAGAGCAGCACAAGTTAAAACACCATGCCAGTCTAAAGCCCAGCACACCATATACATGTATATCACTATATATATACCTGTGTGAATTCTGTTATGGCGCTCCAGTTGGCTGGGTTTTTGGAAGGTCTTGCCACAGGAGTCGCACTTGTTGATGAATGAAGATCGGTCAAGGTTTTTCCGATGATTGCGTGGTGTCAAGAGAGTGGTCCTATATGAAGAAACACAGAAACTTTTATTCATTTCTCCCTCTCTGTAATTTCGGGGTTTTAGGATCAGTGGGAAGTTATGTATTGACAGCTAAGACAGAATAACATATCCAAAACAAACATTTATTACTTCCGTGAAATATGTAGATTTTGTGATCTCTTAGTAACATAGCCCTACCCATTACAGATGTTAGTGATCTTCCCCTTCCCTTCTTCTCTTAATCAATCCCAGCTGTTCATAAGAGGTTATTTGTAGGGGATGGCCCACCAGGTGTAGATGAACTATCCCACACAGGGCTCTAGCCAGCGTCCGTTTTTCCGTCAATCGACGGAAATTTGCTGCGTGTGACGGAAAAATTTTAAAACCAATCCGTCAACTTTGACGGACAAAAATCTGATAAAAAACTCCTTGGTGGAAGCTACAGGCTGCTTGGGGACGCCGTCCATGGTCGTAAAAGCCACACACTTGTTTGTTTTGCTATTGTTATGATTGTTGATAATGTGTGTCGGTGACCTTTCGCATACGATAATCTCATTAAAAACCCATTTTTCAAGATCTCAGTTCAGTCTCTCTAACTCCTAGAATAGTGTTTTCGCAACAATGGGAATTGGTTGACGGAAAAAAAGTTTGAGCTGGCTAGAGCCCTGATCCCACACCACTTTCAGGAAAGGGCTGTCTTCCTGTAATGCTGCAGTACCTAAAAATAGTGCTAGGGGGCCCAAATTGCCATGCTTCTTTGAGACCTCCATAAATACACACATACCAAAATCCACACAAATCCACCAAAAGGACTTTAAGCTATAGGTACAAACACATAAAAACCATAAACATCATGGAAGCTCATCCGTGTTGGTACGTAGCAACCATAGTACAATGCTAAACTTTCTTCCAACACAGCGGAAGACAGTGGGCGTTATAAACTTCCTGGTACGTTTGACAACTGCTGACATCACCTATCTGCTAGATCACATATTAGTATTAAAGATCATGTGTCTATAACTCAAGTGCATTCTGAAGTGATTGGTCATCAGTATTGATTCTGAAGAAGGTGCCAGTGGTCGTTGAAAATCTGATCTGTGTACATCGGGGTACCCTTGTGCTGGAAGATAGTTTAGCATTGTACTTTATACATAACCATAAATGGTAACAAGAAGCTACTGACTTGGCCTTGTAGTGTTGCCTCATGTGGTTCTGCAGGGAAGACGCAGAGTCGAAGTCCTTGGTGCAGACCTTACAGGGGAAGGACCTCGTCCCCGAGGCTTCATCTGTATGGTCCTGCATGTGGCGGTCCAACTGGCTCTGCAGGCTGAACTCCTCCCCACACTCCTGGCAGATGAGCGTCTGGGAAAACAAACAAACAAGTAAACAAACAAACAGACAGACTAGTTTTTTTAGAAAGTTAGGATATTTGTGCTTACATTCTGAAGTTATGGCTTAATGAAAGAACACTGAGTCTTTGCAAAGATACTTGCAATTGATGATACCAGATTTTAAAACATGGAACATTTACTTTAGCAATGTTGGAATTTTCAATGGAAAGGACACTACAGTTATATTAGATTTCCATGGCGATCTGAAAGGAAAATCAGAACCAGTGGTCAAATTCAACAAGTTAATGATAGACAGGGAGATATTACCGTTGGATACAAAAGGAACCATGCTCTGTCCAACAACACTGATCTCTAGAGTTTATCATATGTACATGGATTACGTACTACTAGTATGTCTTAGTAGATAGCCAAGCTGAAATTTTGAAAACAACTCCATAATGTACATTAAATTCATTCCGACCAACTCAGATGTTGACAAGCTTTTAAAGTTTTATAGTTCCTGGGCATTTCATAAAGAGAAATGTTGATATTCAGAAGTATTTGCAAAAGATAGTATTACACAACAGTTGCAGACAGTGATGTTTGTTTCAAAATAAAAGTACCTCTTCTTTCTCATGCAGCATGATGTGAGACTTCAGACTGGCCACGCGGGAAAACTTCTTCCCGCAGTCGGGGCAGGTGGGGCTGTCTGTGTTGTGGATGGCCGAGTGCAGCATCAGGTTGTACTCCACGTTGAAGGACAGCGTACACTCGGTGCAGCGGAACGGTTTGTCGTCCGCGTGCTCCCGCAGGTGGCGCTGGTACGGAGCCCATTTGGTGAACTCCCTGCCGCACACCTCGCATTTGTGGGGTTCATCGCTGGTCGGAGCCAACAGTGCAGTATCCCCATCTCCTGTGGTAGTCATAATACAGTATTGAGATTAGTTAAAATCCTTTTCACACATTTTGGTGGGCATTGCGGTGCATGTTCATTTGTACAATTTGCAATCTTAATAAATCAAATCAAACAGCCTTTGCCTCAGGTCACAGTTGTGCAAGCATTTAACTGCACAAGGCTACTTGTGCAGTCATAGTCCACTAGTAATAAGTGGTGTGTGTTTAGATATAAATTATGATACATTTTCTCATGAGTACTGAGCAGGAGAAAGCAGTATGTAGGTACCATCATTTTAAAGTCTTATGAATATGAGGGTAGCATTAGTACTATGTACAGGGAAACTGCAATATTTTCCCATCATCACCCAGATCTGATTTTTGCCCATACAATTTTTTTCACTTGCACTAGTTGCAGTTGGCTGCAAGAAAAAGATCCATCCCATCAAGGAGCTATTGACAAATGATTGATAACCACAAAAAACACATAATTTTGGCATTTTTTTAATGTGATATCATATGGTAGAGCCTGGATAAATACGGGAGACTACTATACTAGTACTAGTGTAGCCTAGTGGAAAAAATGGTGACCTGGACTCTTTCAAATAAAAAGTTTCATGGTTAAGATCCTTGATCATTTTGATGATTAGAAAGACTAGCACAAAGCAGTGTGGAGAGCATTTTTGGAAGGCATTAATGTTGTCACCAGAAGATCATAAAATGAATTTGAAGGAATTGAACTGAGTGGGAGCAAGGAGCAAGGAGGTTAAAACCCTTCTTGGTGGGAGAAAGGGGCTGCCCCCAGGGCCCGGGTACTTTGCAGTTTTTTCTTCTGGATATTTCATGCCCGTAGCTAGGATTTTGGTTGGGGGGGGGGGTATTTTTAGTACTTGTGGGACCATCGAGCGCCGCAGGCGCGAGAGTCACGCCAAAGGCCTAGGGGGGTCCGGGGGCATGCTCCCACAGGAAAAATTGAAATCTTAACCCTCTGAAACGCCATTTCCTGCATTTTGACAGGCAAAATTTGCTGACTTAAGTTTAATGGAATTTCTCTTAAAATAAACAAGGTTTTTGGCATAAGTCTTTGAGGCCGACTCCCCCGACATATTTTCACCATGTCCGATACCAAAGGCGGGAGGCGTTGCAATGGTGGTCCGGGGAAATTTTGAAATCTGGACCCTCTGAAAAGCCATTTCCTGCACTTTCTGGGGGCAAATTTTGCTGATAGACTCACTAGGATTGAATGAAATGTCTATCGGTGAATAATGCAAATCAGTCATGCCTTTGAAAAAAAATCTTGGACATGAAAAAGTGGACCTTTGAGCATGAAAAAGTGGACCTTTGAGTGTGAAAAAGCGGACCTTTGAGCATGTGTGTGTGTGTGTGGGGGGGGTGTTCTTCTGAACCCCCCTGGCTACGGGCATGTATTTTGTGGTTGAACAGTGGTTCTCAAGAGATTCCCACTTGAGTCATCAGGAATTGGTCATAAGGTTCTTATATTATACATGTGCATATTGTCCTGAACTAGTATAATGAGGTTCCACTGTGCCTACCAGACATGTAGTAGTTCAAATTCAGCACTATTTTTAACAGTTCAATAATCTTTTAACAATAATGTTTCACTTTATAAACAGATTAAGATAAGTCAATACAATGATGTACAACAAATCAACAATATTGAAAAATGTCTTTATTCTGAGTGTCATGAATAAGGTGACCGTTATGATTGATATTCATGCTGTACATTGCATACTGGTACATTTATCTTTTAGTTGCGAAGACATAAACTAACTCCTAATCTCTAGACTAGTCTAATTAATGAAAGATGGCAAATTATGGAGATTCCCTGATATTGATAACCATATAATTTGCTGCTTCATCCTATTGAAAAATAAATAAATAAAAAAGATTTCCATGTCATGAATATTCAATTAGATGCTCAATTCTTTATTTGCAATCACAACAATGCCAATATCATAACCAAGACTTAACGAACGGAACACAGGGTAAAGTAGGTCAGGTAAGAGACGACCTGGGCAGGTCGGGATCGGATCAACTGGAACAAATAATTTATATTCGGAAGATAAAATTATATTTCACACGCCGTACGCATATTTCACACGTCAGAGATGCCACTAAAACACATAGATCAATTTGAGGTACTTTGTATCGAAAACGGGGCATCAATAAACCAAGATCACGGCTAAGATAACGTTGTGAACGGTTTTAGCATCATTTTGCTCAGTAGGTAACGGCTCATCTAGTTGGAGGACATGCGAGGGATTCACCACCGAGAATTTCCTTGTACCAAAAAAATGGCCGCTAGGAAAAACTCGGGGTCAACCCACGCCGACCCCACGTTTCATCGATCCTCACTGAGAGAAGTTCTGGAGTAAAATATAACAGTTTTTAGCACTCATTTCTCTCGTAAACGCTGGGTTGAAGATCTTCTGGCCGGTTCTGTGAACTGTTTGCTGCTGCACAACCCTAAACTGTGGCCTGCGTGGTGACGACAGCCAGGTATCATTCCGCTCCGGCATATAAACGCACGCATACCCGCATAGGAACAGTTTTCAAACGGGACTAGCAGCGGTTTTTATACATATTAGGACGATTTCATCCGCACGGAATGCTGGCAGGATAAGTGAAGAAAATTATTTCAGGCTTACCTTGGGTTGGAGGGACGGCTGGACGTATTTTTGGTGGTCTTCCGCGCGGCATTTGGCGGTACTTTCAGTGCAACAACATAAACCAAGATGGCGGTAAACAGGATTCGGCTTCGGTTGTCTCAGAACGAGGCTGCCATCATCGCGCTGAAAGGAAACCGCATCACAACGCTACAAGTAATATGTAAAACAAATAAAACATTAGAAGAACACCATAAATTCGTACTACCCTAATACTATAAAAATCGTTTTGAAATAAACATTTCAATTTTAATGTGATGTTATTTGCATAAACTTAGCTTGATTAGGTACAGAATAATCAAATACTTTCCGCTAATCTATTCCGTGTTGATGTGAGCCGTCATTTGAATTTTTGAAGAAAGTGGCGGGAAGTCTCATATTTCACCAACATTAATCAAATATATATTAGAACTGCAGATTTCATCTTCTCAAGTTAAAGTTTGCACTACAAAGAGTTTAATTTTCTACGTACTTTTAGATGTTATTCCTTGTAATCTTGTAATTTACTGACCAAGGGTTTCACCACAAGACTGACCAAGAAGGTCCTTTATTAATACGCGTGTTTGCTAGCACGCCTGCCTGACAGTTCGACCCAATATTTTGAAAGGAATTTAAGGAAAAGATAGATAGATAGATAGATGAATATACAAAGAAAGAAGAAAGAAAGAAGAAAATGAAGAAAAGGTGAATAAAGTAAGGAAGAAACGGAACTTGAGAGATGGGGAAAAAATAAAATATCCGGATAGAAATTACCTTCTTGTACAAATGTGCCATCTTGTACAAATTCAAGTTACCTCTCTGTGACATTTCTATATAAAACCAATTCAAACTGAACGGAATTCGTACCTCCCAAACAGTTGATAATTAACTTAGATACTATTTAATTGATTGTCATCACATTTTGTATTTGTAAAATTCTTGGGGAAAGAAACTAACATCCGTACTCTAATGACTTCATCATTGATCCGTTGAAAATCGATTTTCATTTCATTACGACTGTAGTTCTTGACAGTCAACGCAGTCAGCAAATCGTTTTTGTCGAGTTGCCAATGCTTTTTGGCGGATACAGTACAGAAGTCTATACAGCTATGGCATTTGGCAAAGTACATTTAACGTTATTCCGCTAAGATAAGACATTTGCACACCGGTCTCAAGAATAAATTCGGTCAGCGAATCGTTTCCTGTCAAGATCTTGCCTATTAAACGTCTCAGTGACGCCTATCAAAATCAATTGTCTTCTTATAGCTGAATCTACCTGATAACTAGCAGACAGTTTTATGTTTTAGCAGCAGATCTACCTCTTTTAATTAAAAGTTTTCATATTGATCGAGAGGTCGACATGTCATATTCTTTGCAGGTCCGACGGCCCCCCAAATAAGAAGTTGGCCAAACAGAAATGTTGATCAATTCGGACATGATCGTATGCGCTATTAAACTCGTAAGCCAACTTCGATGCAGTTGTTTGTTTTTCCACTTGTTTTTTCATGTTTTTTTTTTCAATCATAAAGAGAAAACAAATGGCAGAAAGCTAACGTTACTCTTGAACGAATGCTCTCAAAGCAGAATTTGGCTCCGGCTAATTTTGACGTAATTTTAGGCATTTTCTGTCATTTTTCTGTTCCGTGCTATATTGTCAGATTTGCCTAGCTGACAGAGAGAAAACCCTAGAAATAGGAAAGCCTGATAAAAACGCACAGAAAGACGTAAAAACTCAGAGCGTTAAACCTCTGCTTGGACGAAAGCAAGGACCCTGAACCACAAAGCTCCACAATTTCCCGGCGTGCTTTGCGCCTCCAGCCATCACAAGGCAAGGCCGTCGTTTGCCCGAGCGAGCCGAGCCAAAACCAAGCGGCAAAGATGGCGCAATCCTTATTTGACGCGCTAACAGGTAAGTTTTAACTCATCTCTGACTATTCCTCAATAAAATGTGTTCCTTATTTGTTCATCTGTACCGTTTTGATCACAGTTTTATGGCAAGAAAAGTGCCTTTGGCAAAAACCCCCATTCCAAGGGGGTGCTGGCACAGCCAACAAAATGGCGATCAAATTTCTTCCTTTGTCTAGCTTGGCTTTATTTGCACTCTACAACTGTAATGAACTTGTCCTAGATTCAATGTTTAAGTTGTACTTGTATGTCCAGTTGGTTGGGAGGGCATAGAAAGTTATTTTATAAAGATTTGTTTGACATAAAGGGTGCTGTTGGACCAAGAACTGCCGGGTGTGGCCGTTAATTAGAAAAGCGTCTTTCTTTCGCCGTCCAATCGGAGTTCCGTCCGCAAAACTTTCGCCAAAATCAAAGACGTGCCAATCTCCTTTCACTTTCCCAAGACAGTGGTTACACCGCAAGTTGTCGGTAAACGGAATTGATGGCGATTTCTTTGGCTAGGGAAGAACCCAATTGCTGTTTCTATTTCTGAACAAGATGGCTACCCTGTCTACCAAAAATCCTGTTTACGGATTGATCCATTGTCCGAAATTTCGCGGGGGTGTCCACATGTCAATAAAGGCCATGAAGGCTGGTGTTTCAAGCTTCTTGGCCCAACAAGCACCTTCTGTTTGATATATAGGGACTGCCTCTGTAACGAAAAAAATAAAATGATATTTGAGGATTATGTGGAGCAAAAAAAATTAAAAGATTATTGAGTTGAGGCAATGTAACTCGAAAAGAATTAGGAACTTAAGACAAGGGAAATCAACTCTCTTCTAATGGATGTTAATCTCCAAGCAGATCCTATGATAGCATAAGATAGTATCAAAAGCTTCCAGGGGAGTGAAGCCAGCCACAGGTGTGTTTGGCTCCCAGTAACTGATGACTCCCTTTGGCCAACTATCTATTACCACAGGTAAATCTGCCTGGAGATTACTAATGTAAGTCCTGTCTTCCACTAGTAGTTTCAAGTGAGGAGCAAAACCATGTTTGATTTTCTCTTTGATTTAATATACCAGGCAAGTCAACACTGCACAGATAGTGAGATACAATGCACATATCATCTGCCACTAGCAGTACTGTACTACAGGATTTTTTTAGACCATTGCAAAAACCTCCATCCCTCTCTAATGGTGAAGTAAAATAAAAGATTATACGGTAACAGTAAGTCCTCACCATGTATTATACCTGTACCCGTTTTGCAGTAACGATGGACAACCAGACAGCACTGGCTGTTCAGTCCCTTCTGGACTCCCAGCAGGGTCAGGTGGCTGAGCCAACAGCAGGGCCAGGTACTGTAACTCTTGATATGTTTGCAGTAGTCATATTATCGTAATTTTTGCTGTAACCTTTTACTGTAAAATGATGACTTCACTTTCCTTTGTTTTGCACTAGACAGGAACGAATCAGTAGGATGTACTGACTGATTATGCTCTACCACTTTGAGTGCTCTAGCAATTGTAATTCATTCAGCGATTATGTTGTATGTAATGCTCATTGGAGTTAGATGGTTGTAACAGTGGGGTTCAAGTGCTGCCAAACTGACCATGCCAACAGCTTTGAGCTTTTGGCGTTGTGGTTTGCACTTTGGATTTGTGATCCGGCTGAGTCGGGATGTTGTTTCTTTCGGTTCTACTCGCCCCTCTGGTTGTTTCATTGGTTCCCACACTGGGAATCAATCCCGGGACTTGGCAGTGAGAATTGCTAAATCCTAACCACAGTTTGGCAGTGCTTGAACTCCACTGTTACATGGTTGAACAATTGGCAGTGACCAGACGATATTGTTGCTCCAGGTGATGATGAAGACGTGTTCCAGTGTGGGAAGTGTAAGAAACAGTTCACCAGCCTGCCCACCTTCATGAGCCACAAAAGGGAACACTGCCAGCCCATGCCCCAACAGCAGCCAGTACGTCAGGTCTGTAGGTTCATCTGTATCTACATTCAGATCTCACTCACTCTCTCTCACTCAGTCCCATAGCTGGTAGCCATAGGGCCAGTCTGTCTGTTGAAAAAGGTTTTCCACTTCTAACACAGTAACAGTCTACAGCCATTATGGTCAGCTGGGTTGTCGTCCTTCCTGACCACTCCTTTACATCGCTGATCCATGTTTGGCGGGGTCGCATTCCTTCTGCTTTTCCTTGTAGGATTGTGTTCCTTTCCATCTAAATACATGTCCAAACCACTGCAGCCTCTTCCTTTTGACCATGGATAAGAAGCTGGGCAGTGGTCCTACCGGTGTGGTGATATTCAGATCACCAACTGGTATAAAGAGTTTAAAGCAACAATGGCTTCTCCACAAGTGTATGGCAATGTCTAGCTTGTCAAAGTCATCCTCAAGGGAGGTGAAGCATTATGTTTTTCAAGTGCAATGCGACTTTGCTCTGCTTGCATTTTTAGCCAAGCATACTGGTTCTGACAAATGCAATCTAAAGGTGCGCTCCCACCGCACTTGTGTCAAGCTTGCGTCACTGTGGGGTTCGTTCACTATGTCACTGTTTTAGTATTTTCTCCGATTTTGTATAATTTAGATATTGTGTAATACATAAAATCATGACTTAGAAGACGACCAAATACACAAAAAGAAAGAAAATTCGTTTTTTATCTCTGACATTCGTTGAGTATCTTTCGAACCCTGCAGTGACGCAAGCTTGACACAGGTGCGGTGGAAGCGCACCTTAAGGTTCTCGACAGTGCAGTTGAGCATAGGGGGCCCCTATACTGTAATTTAGATCCTCTATGCCCTTACCCTGTGTTTCAACTAGCAGAAGGTGTATACTTGAATGTATACTTAACGTTTTGTTTTATACATCACACACAGGTGGTTCCTCCCCCGGGATCTAACCCTAACCAGAGCGCCTTCACCACCTCCCTCCCACACCACGGGCTCAACAGGCAGCCCGTCAGCATGGTCAGCAACATGGTAAGGGCAGGGTTAGAAAAGTTGCTAACTCAGTAACTGTATATTGCTAATCATAAGGCCCCATTTCACAAGACGTTGATTGCGCTGCACTGCGACCTAAGAGGGATGTGTGTAACCTTGATTTCATTCTTGCTATCATGCAAAATTTAAAAGTGTGACTGAAAAAACAGCAAAATGCACAAAGCATAAAGAGATTTGTTCTTTTTCTATAAAATTCGTTGAGCAATCTGTCAAATTTTTTGGTCGCAGAGTGTGGCAAGAGCACCGTGCTAGTGGAATGAGGGTATACAGAATTTGGTTTCTTTTCTATGATTAGACATACATTGAAATTTGGTTTCTTTTTTTTATGATTAGGCAGACATTGATGTCATTTGCCCAGATTTATACTAGGACTGTTTCCTGGACCTGTCTTGGGATGGAAATTTGCTTATTGGAATAGACAAAAATGTCATCCTATGTGTCCAAAAAATCTGGGCTTCATGACTTAAAACCAGTGAAAATGTATCTTTGCAAGCTTACGAAATGACAAATGAAACAGCGAGAATCAACAACATCGGCTCTCAGACAATGAGTGGGACGGAAAAATTAAAAGCTGGAGAAATCCGTTTGATACCTTTTTGTCCCACACTGTGATAATAATTCCTGGTTCACATACAGTGTGTTACGACACACAGGTTGATCTACCTGTAAACTGCCTAAGGCCTGTTTAAAGTGAAATGAAGGTGCCTTGAAATATCACTGTGTTATGAAAGGATGAAGTCTTGCCAGCATTTGAGCCTACCACAGTCCAGTGATATTTGGAGGATGTGAGTTGCAGACTGTTCCGTTATTTTTGTCCTCGCTTGGCTGAGCCATTAAAAAAAACAACACCTGAACCAATCTTTGCGATTGCCAAAAGTCAGGACATTTGCTTATTGAGGTGCAATGAGCTGGAATTCACTTCTGCTACATGTAAAATCTGCTCCATCCATACATTCCAAACACTGTGCAAAAGAGTAGACCTCTTATTACTAATTAGTCTTAACTCCAAGCCTTGCAACCTGGCACGGTTATGCAAGTATGGATAATGATTTAGTAATTTGCTTCCCATGCATATATACTGTTGTCTTGTTTGTATATGTGTACTCATGGCTTCTCTGGTAATCTGTGCTTAGTCACTGATGAGAGAGCTATCATTGTAAAAGAAAAAGGAAACTGAAAGAAATAACTAAAACATTACCTTTCAGACCCCGGTCCCAGCGGTGGCAGCGGCTTACAGCGCGGTGCCCCCCTCCCCCCTGGCACACATGAGTCAGAACATGGTGCTGAACGCTGACGAGATCCTGATGACCACCCTGTCCAGTATGGACCAGACCATGACCATCCAGACCAGTCCCAACCAGTCCATGCACAGCGGGAACGTTCAGGTGTCTGGACCATTCATGCAAGCTCAGGTAAGGAAAGTAAAAGTGAAACTTATATCGATCTAGTTTCGCTCACTGAAGAGCTACTCTTCCACTGGTTGTAAGAAAGTAGACAGACGGTATGTACAGTATTTGCAGGTACTAGGTTCATTGTTGAAATTCCCCTAGCTCTTTTCTACAATCACAGTGAACAGGGGACCACAGGTTAACATCCTGTCCTAAGGACTGCAACCCTTTCCAGTAGTGTGAATGTCTGGTGACCAACAGAGCTGAACTCACAGCTTCTACTTCCAGAGGCAGTGTCGCTGACCACCGGACTATGTATGCTTCTATGGAACATTTGAGTGTGATTTGAGTGGGATTAATGATATTATGTTATGGTTTGATATCTAAAGAACAGACATTCAGTAGCATGTGTAGTACAGTTCACCCTGCTTCTGGACCAAGAAGTCATGAGATTGAATACCAGCTGTGTTACTCACCAAACATGCATTCTACTAAAAAGGGTTGCATTCCTTAACGTTTGCAGTCCAACTGTAAAACCCATGCAGGGTTTCAATGTTGAAGGGGAAGGGGAATTTGAGAACTCCCATTTTACAGTATACCCTGAGCTTGTAACCTACCACTCAATTCAAGAAATGTTAGCCTTGGTCCCAAGTCTAATGGAGATATTGTATTTTTACACAAGTTTTGATACACAATGTCCAGGTGAAAGTGCTAACTCACCTGTTGTGTTCTCAGGTGTCGCAGCCCCGCCCCATGCCCAGCACCAGTCTGCAGGGGATGAACAGTGTGAACACTGCTGTCCTCACCTCTACCATACCTGGACAGACCTTTCAGGTAGCCATAACTTTTGCTCTAGTATCTTATGGTATTTCACCTGGCTAAATTGGCATTTTGACCTTCCATTGTTCTCTCATTAATGAATTAAGAAAGAATGGAGCCGCAACGAACATTGACCTCTGACCTCACGACCGGAATGATTATGGATAACGGTCTTTTGTATATATTATTTGTATGTTATGTATTGTCGATATGACATGTACTTTGTGTAATCTAGGGCCCCACTGTAAAGAGGTGACTTTCTTACACTGAGTTGGGTCACCCTGGCTAAAGAAAACAGAATAAAAAAAAAAAATAGATTGGTATGAAAGAATTGTAAATCTGATTTTTTTTACCATATGGATGACTTTATCAGGTTTTATTGACCGTACTATTATTTTTTTTCTATGAGAAAATACAGCACTTTGGAACATACCACTGCAGTGAAACTATGTTTGTCATGTGCATAATGATGATAGCTACAAACTCACGTTTGCACAAATTGATATCTTCTAATGATATATAGTTATTAGGATTTTTTTGTAATTAGATGAAAGCAATCATTTTCTAATTACTACAGGTCATTAGAAGATAATAATTTGCGCAAACGTAAGTTTGTAGCTATTAAAGATTCTTACAAGATTTGCCAAAGAAAGAGGCACAGTATGAAGCAATTCACTAGGTCAGGCACAACAATAGGGTTTTACATACTGATAAACATACTATTTAACATAGTATACACATGGCTGCAGTTATTACATCATGTATCTGTTGTTGCCCAGGTACAACCAGTGACAGTCCGTGTAGCAGAGCCACAACAACAGCAACAACAACAACATGTGATGATGCCGCAACAACCAGTACCGATGAGAGCGTCACCTGCGAAAAATCCCCCAGTTCCCAACAACATCAATATCATCACCGACGTACAGATTCAGAACGTGTCGCAGAGCACTCCCAAACGTCGCTCCAAGTCAGGGGGAGGCGGCCAGGGCGGGGCAAAGAAACAGGGGAAGCTGAAGTGCACGTACTGCGACAAGATGTTCTCCAAGAACTTTGACCTCCAGCAGCACATCCGCAGCCACACGGGAGAGAAGCCGTTCCAGTGTATCGTGTGCGGACGGGCGTTCGCGCAGAAGTCTAACGTGAAGAAGCACATGCAAACACACAAGGTAGTGGGTCGTCTTCTATGTGTTTTCTTCAGTTTAGGCAATCTTGGGAAACTGTACAGTAAAAAAAGTACTGTAGAATCTGATCCATCTATATCGGCAAGCACTAAATGTCTTTGCAGTGTTGTATGTGGTCAGGGTTGAACAAGTTTTCTAAAATCCACTTGTCCTATCGGGCAAGCACATAAAAAATGTACTTGCCCGAACCAATTTTTCACTTGCCCAAAATTCAAATGTCACTGTTACTAGTATATGCATTTTTACTTCCAGCAATGGTATTCTCTGTAGACAAGTGCTTGATGTCATGACTGTAAAAAGTAACAAGTATATCAAAATTGCACTAAAATCAATGCCCGATCGGACATGCACTTGCCCGAACAGCACTTTCACTTGCCCTGGACAATAGGGCTAGTGGACTTGTTTATCCCTGTGTGGTAGTTGAAGCAATTCTAATGTACAGTGGTAATAGATTGAAATGCATATTTAGAGTGTCATAAATTTGCACCTTGAGAACTGGAAAATAAAACATAATGATTGCTAGATGTACAGTACCTGGAAAATGGGTTCTCCATAATGCTAAAGTTA
>NC_049984.1:16381014-16389098 GCF_000003815.2 Branchiostoma floridae | reverse complement strand
TTTCTACAGACCATGGTTATCTGTGTCAATGGTCGTTAAGGTGTGGCCATCAGGCACAGCCTGTACCCTGCCCAAGAACCCCATCATCGTGGAGAAGGCACTAGAGGATCAGAACGGGGATTCCGTGGTGGCTCCCGCAGAGAATGTTGGGAGCAACCTTCCAGAACAAGGTAAGTACCCATTTGGGGAAATGGACATTAGAGTATAGAGTAAGAAACAGATTTTTATTGGAATGGACCAATCCCATTGCCCTGCCCATGTCTGTCACATGCAGCAATGCAAAATCGTAAAAATATGTTATGCCTTCAACCATCAGGCAATTTTAACAATCATGCAAAGCAAACAAACTAGTACATAGTATTTTCTCCACACAGAGGACAAGGGGAATGGAGACATGGGGGATGACGATTCCAAGGAGAGTGACAGTGCCAAAGATGAGACAGCAGAGTCCGATGAGATCAAGGTCATCATCAACAACTCGTACCAGTGCCATTACTGCCAGGCTACCTTCAAAACCTACTTCCAGCTAAAGTCTCACATGACTCAGCACAAAAACCAACAGGTAGGGATTTCAATAAAATAATATGCATGTAACTATTGCCCTTGAGCCTCCTTGAGAGGCCTGACCAATAGAATTGTTGCTAGAAGTTCGTCTTTAGTAAGAAATACTAACAGGCTAAGGTATATGGAGGCAAGCTTATCTTCAAGTGAACCAACATCTTTTGCACCCCTGTCACTCTTCAGGCCTGAGCTCTGTAGTTTTGGTGTGATTGTGGTGCAAAAGATGTCAGTTGATTTGACATAGTCTGCACCAGAATGAGATACTATCTACTCACTACTGTAACATATTGCCAAGATATTTGAATGTAGTGTTGTTGACCTGACCTGTTGTTGCTATAGTATAGAAGCTAAAGCAAAAACTTCACAAAAATTGTAATAAATTCAAATTCACAGATTTGAAAGTTCTGATGAGGTAAATAAATAAAATTCTTGTAGATATCATTTTTGCAACAAAGTCAGAAATTTGATGTACAAAATGTACATGTTCAAGCATGTAAAAGAAATTGAATGGATGTGAGACCACAACTTTTTTTGAGTAGCTGACAGACATGTTCCCCACCTCCAGGTCTACAAGTGCATCACCAAGTCCTGTGGGAGCATGTTCCACGACCTGGAGGCCTTCCTGGAGCACACCAAGTCTCACGAGGAGGAGATGACGTACCGCTGCCACATGTGCAACAAACAGTTCCCCTCCCTGTACGAGCTGGGCGTGCACCAGTACTCCCACAGTCTCTACCCCAACCAGGGCCCGCGGCCGGGCCCCAGGTACTTCCGCTGCCCCAAGTGCATGAACAAGTACGCTTCGCCCGAGGCGTTGGACCACCACCTCGCCACGTCCAGTCACAACTATTCGTGCCCGCACTGCGACAAAGTGTTCCCCTGTGAGAGGTATCTCCGGCGCCACCTCCCGACGCACGGAACCATGGGCGACCATGTCTGCAATGTGTGCGATAAGCGGTTCAAGACAGAGCACTACCTGAAGATGCACGCACTCATCCACACGGGGGAGAAACCCTACAGCTGCACGCAGTGCAACGCCACCTTCAACCGCAAGGACAAGTTGAAACGTCACATGCTCATCCACGACCCCGTGAAGAAGTACAAGTGTCCGTTCAAGACGCACACCGGCTGCACTAAGGAGTTCAATCGGCCGGACAAGCTGAAGGCTCACATAATCTCCCACTCAGGCATCAAGCCCTTCAAGTGTAAAGACTGCGGCAAATCCTTCAGTAGGAAGCCACATTTACAGGTGGGCAACTTTGGTTCAGTCTCTCTTTCTGTTTGGCCTGTGCTTACACAACCTCTCGCTGGCTTGGGTTACTGACCCACTCTCCAAGGTGGTGGCAACTGTAGGGCCGGCCGCTAGGAGCGTGATTTTAGTCAAGGCTGTTTTTCTGTTCAGTTTTGCTCAATGTTTTTGAGATAACTTCAATGGTTTGCCATATGACCATTTATGCATACACTGAAGTTTACATATCTTTCACTTGATGCACATTATCCAGTCATTTTACCTTCTATATCTGAAGTTTATGTCTATGTAAACTTATCTTTCTGCTATTACAGCATGCGATATACATAAGTTTAGAAAATGGTATGTTTAACCTGTTGGCAGTTTGTTCACACTGACTTTGATCAACAGTGTTTTGTAAGACCAACAGTCCTTGCATTTTGATATACTTGACTCAGTAATGAAAGTCTATTTGTCTATTTATTCACACAGGAGCACGAGCGCATGCACTCTGACAACTACCCCATCAGATGCAACACCTGTAGAAAAGGTTTCGCCAGGGAGAAGTACCTCCGAGACCACCGCTGTCGACCCGAGGGCAGCGAAGACGACGTTGTCGTGTCGAAGAGCAAGCACGGGCGAACCAGGAAGCTGACGGCTGCCATGAAAGAGGCCGTGGGTAACAGGAGGAAAAGAGGCGTAGGTCGGCCACGTAAAAACCAGGGCAAAGCCGCAGACACCACCAACACAGACTTAGATATCATCAAAGCTCACTTGCAAAGTGAAGGAGGGGGCGATGCGTGCCAGAGTACCCCACAGAACGAACAGGAATGTGTCAATGGAAACAACTCGTTACAACAGCTCCAGACAAACCAACAGACTGCGAACTCTCAGCCGGGTGGGGACGCACATCTACAGGATAGCGTGGTGCCCACAGGAATAGGTATATCCACGCCCTCTGGCATGGTGCAGACATTTGTGGCGAGTGATAACAGTGTGGTACAGATCAACATGGGAGGGGCGGAGGTCTTACAGCCCACACAAGCCTTCATCGTAACACACTTGAACTTAGCACCTGGGGAGGATGGCGTCTTAGAGGCCACCAACGAGTGCTAGAAGTAATGCACTGTATATAAGAGGGCGTTGCGGCCAGATTGTTGTAAATTTGTAGTTTCGAAATGTGAATCATGTACATGATGTAATTGTGCCATTGACTTTGAATTAGAATTCGGAAATATCACAATATTTGCCAAATCCTGAAAGGAATTGTGTGTTGAATTTATGGATAACTGAAAGATTGCCTTTTTTTAAAGAAAAATTCTTTTTTTTTCCACAGTTTGTTGCATTTTTTTCTTGGTAACTTTTAAATGAATTGATACAGAATTCTGCCTACTAGGAACATGTAGGACCAAATCAGACAACTATACAGTCTATGTAATGATGCAAAAAATAAAACCATTGAGGCCAAATCTACATTTCAGAGGATGTATGTTTTCCTTTGGTTATGGCTTACTTGAAGGGGGAAAGTTCACAAAGAACCATGACAGAAGGTTAACTGGTTGTGTTATTTTAAAATTTCTGTTGAATCACTGAGCAAAATGTATTAGATAGTATTGATATGAAATATACATTGCAATGATTTAAAAGTTCAGTTGTATTGGTGTAACTTAAGGATCAGTCACACAATTGTGTATATTCAAGTCCTTTGCGTATTGACATTTTTATCAGTTTATAGGTAAATCTTGTGGGAAAGAAGATATTCTTTACTTTGACCCACCGTTGTGTAGCCTGACTATATAACCAAAAATACTACTTTGTCGGCCTGAAAGCGAATCCGCTGTCAATTACTTCAAACAGTAGTCTGACTAAATTCGCGCTCCTAGCGGCCGGCCTTACAGTTGTCACCACCGCGGGGAGGGGGCTATTAACCCCAGCCAGCGAGAGATTGTGCAAACACAGGCTACTTCCAACAGCATCATACATCACTTAAATTGAGGATGACTTTAAAAAAAAAGATTCCCTCCTAAAAAAACAAAGTATGAACGTGCGTGGCCTGTGTAATGGCAGAGTCGGCTGTATTAAAAAAACTCGTCCCTCCCCGCAGAGGACTGGCTCGATCCGGATGTTGGACGGGCCGCTATAGGTGCGATTTACTAGTAATCAGGCCAGAACGTACAAGGGCAAGGAAGTATGTGGTTTGTTTACTATAGACGAGAATAGTGGACAAAAGACGTTCCTTCCAATCACATTTTGACCTTTGCTCGGACATTTGACCCTCACGTGATGGGCACATGTATGGAATATAACTAGTAGAGATAGGAGGAAACGAGAGACAGAAGTTTGTGTAGCAGTTGTGTGGTCCTCACGGTCACTGTGCGAAAGGGTGTCATTTCCGGACGTTTCTATGTTTGTATACATCCGGATCGGGACCGTTTCTGGATATATCCGGACGAAATCTGACATGACTCCCCTGCGTTTTCGGAAAATTTCAGGAGTCCGGAACGGGACCATTTAATTCCTGCCTCATATCCGGATTTCCAGTAATGGAACGTTTTCGGACTCTTTGGAGACAAACCACGTTCCTAATATTTCGTATATATCCGGATAATTTCAGAAGTCCGGAACGGGACCAAATAATTACGTCTCATATCCGGATTTCCAGTAATGGAACGTGTTCGGACTCTTTGGATACAAATCACGTTCCGAATATTTCGTATTAATCCGGATAATTTCAGGAGTCAAGAATGGGACCATATAATCATGTCGCATATCCGGATTTCAAGTAATGGAACGTTCTAGGACTCTTTGGAGACAAAACACGTTCCGAATATTTCATATTTTCTGAGCGCGTTCGGGGCTATTACGCCCCGGAAAGGTTGCATAAACTTAAGATATACTGAAACATCATAGGAACAATACAACACATTATTTCAGAATATCCAGTAACTTTACGATCATGCTAAATACCTAATATTTAACGTTTCCTGTCCGTTTTAACCCCGAAAATGCTAACTCGGTAAGGCTACATTTTGTGAAAGCTTTTCAAAGACTTTCCTGTATAAATCACATGACACAAGTATCACAACAAATACATTATATGGAGGAACAGATCATGTTAACGTCAAGGGGCAAATCAATATGCATTTGTCTCTTAGTCTTACCAAGGAAGTTTTAGCTCATGATCACTACAACCTCATTGGTCTTCACAAAAAGTGAAGCTCGAGTGAAGCCAAAGTTAAACAGTTCACTGTCAGATCCAATAATATCAAGCCCAAGTCAATAACATCATAACAAAACTGATCAGTTTAAATGTACAATATCAAATGTACAGTATCCGACACAAGTCTAACGTTATAAACCATACAATCAATATTCGTAGGATAAAAATGTCATTACGAAATCAGTACGACAGTCCATTTTCAAGTCCTCTATAAGTCCGTATCGTGTTGACTGTGGAATCATCGTCCGGGGCACCCTCTTCTGCGTCTTTGTGGTAGCGGACGATCATTGGCGACGGAAGATGCTCTGGCAAGACCCCGCAATATCGACGGCACGTTTCGAGGACAGTCCGCTCCATTGCATAGTCCAGGCACCGTCCGTCTTCAGAGTAGAAACAGTTCTGGCAGGATACAACGGCACCGGGCACAGACTGTCGTAAGTGTTACCATGAGGTAGGTCTCGGTCGTCGGCATGGCACGACAGGCGATTGGGAAACAGAGCCTCAGCGGCTGGAATGGAAAAAAAACCGGCTAGTAACTGCCCCGAACCCATGAACGGTACATGTAAAATTATTCAAACAACACGGCCATAAAAATCACAGCAGGACAAGACGGGGACAAAGGCAGGAATCTGGAGTCGGCTATCATCAAAGGGCGCGGGCCACACAGATGGCACAGATAAGGACCCCCAGAGAACGAATGGAATTTTATATGCACACAATCACATTGGTCCTAGTGAGGAGATTACAGTTTCTCCTTGGTTCTATTAAAGATTTAGCCAGCCAAAACAACAGGACAGGAAAGTTTAGAAGCAGCCGTTACGGCACATACAGCACAAATAATATGAGAATTTAACTAACTATGGAACGGGCAATTTGTAAACAAGCCGGGGATGACACGCGGGGGTTCCAGCTGAAAGAGAAGTGATCTATCATACAACAATCTTTACAAAGAGATCACACTACTAATTATTAAATACACAAAACACTAGGAAGGGATAACAGACATTGCTGACAGACATATACGGAACTAAGAACGGTAACTGCTATGTATATACAATCTATGTACTAGAGAGCTACACTACTCACTTCTTGGTCCGGTAGCGGCTAGCGGCAGCGGCAATTGAGAATCAAATCTAGTTTCAAACCTAACTGCTGTCACCAGCTGGTCTACTATTGGTCTAGTCAAGTCATGTGACTTCCTAATATAGTCTTGTCACCTAAGGACTCCTCCAGATGGTTCCAAGCAAGTTAGTGTCATCCATCATGCCTGTTTCACGGAAACACATGGCATTGACTTGTGCATTATTTTTGTGAATAAATGCATCACGTACTTACCAGTTTCAAAGTTGTACACAGCAGCAAACGATGTGGCGCGGTGTAGGCTGTTATCTGCAACGACTGCCCCAGTAGGCGCACCGTTGACATGCCAACGTACTGGTCTGCTCGGCACTTTGCACAGCTTGCATAACCGCTTTACGAGTAAAGTTGCCTCGTGATATTGTCCGGATATGGACCATTCCCACACAGCAACGCTGGTATTCAATATCATGAGTGACTTTTTGTCATGATATTGTCCGGATATGGACCTATCCCAAACTGCACCGCTGGTGTGGAGTGTTTTGACTGAACTTTTTCAAGATATTGTCCGGATATGGACCTATCCCAAACTGCACCACTGGGGTGGAGTGTTTTGACTGAACTTTATTCATGATATTGTCCGGATATGGACCTATCCCAAACTGCACCGCTGGGGTGGAGTGTTTTGACTGAACTTTGTTCAAGATATTGTCCGGATATGCAAAGAAACAATGATACTTGACTCATAATTGTTACCATCGCAAAGATTGCTTTCTGTGTCATTTGATTGTAAATGTCGATGTCAGTACAACGCTGGTATTCAATATCATGAGTGACTTTTTGTCATGATATTGTCCGGATATGGACCTATCCCAAACTGCACCGCTGGTGTGGAGTGTTTTGACTGAACTTTTTCAAGATATTGTCCGGATATGGACCTATCCCAAACTGCACCACTGGGGTGGAGTGTTTTGACTGAACTTTATTCATGATATTGTCCGGATATGGACCTATCCCAAACTGCACCGCTGGGGTGGAGTGTTTTGACTGAACTTTGTTCAAGATATTGTCCGGATATGCAAAGAAACAATGATACTTGACTCATAATTGTTACCATCGCAAAGATTGCTTTCTGTGTCATTTGATTGTAAATGTCGATGTCAGTATATTTGCACATGTATATGGAAGCTTAAGCTTCAATTACCAGAAAATTAAAGAGTAAACATGCATTGACATCGGGCATACTCGTTGTAGAATAATATACAGAAGCAAAAACGTTAATGACGTGTATTTGACAAGATAGGAAACCTTTTTAAGGATACCCAACAAAACAATCTCAGATTCATCATGTATGACAAGAAAAGTAATTTGTTAACCATTAAGTTGTCCGAAAACTGATCTCTGGAATGTTTCTGTTTTGGACATCTGTCGTAAATGGAACGGAATATGAATTCGGAAGGAGCGAAAATTTCGGCAAAAAAATGCAGTCTTATTTGTTCAGATGCGCAATAAAACAATCACCGATTCACAATTCACGTATAGAATACCTTTATCGGTAACGGTCAGAATATGCTAACTTCGAATCTGTCCTAAAACTAATCCATGGAATATCTGTCGCGGATATGTCTCGTAAATGGAAAGAAAAGAAAATAGTATGAATTCGAAAACATGAAACGTCCCTGACACGTATTCGGAAGAACGGGAAATTCTATCCGTCCGGGCATGTGCTGAAACATTTCATGACTCATGATATTCTGAGACATAATGAATTGAAAATGTCATCTGACAATGGCCCAGAAATAATGCACATCATGCTTCGTGCAAACTCCTAATTTGTCCGGGTATTCCTTATCGAAATATATGGACCTTGGATATGTAAAGAATGTAGAACATATCACGTATTCGGAGGCAAGAAACGTCAATGGCGCGTATCTTGAAAAGCAGCAAAGTCTTATTTGTCCGGATACATAACAAGACAATTCCTGACTCATGATATTT
>NC_049984.1:16280925-16380914 GCF_000003815.2 Branchiostoma floridae | reverse complement strand
GACAAGTGGGAATGAACCAAAAGCAAAAGACTTGAACCGTAAAGCAACAGACCGTAGTTCCGTAGCTACTTTTAGGAACAGAGAAACTGTCAAAGGCATCTATGGATAGATGGTTTAGAACATAGTATAATAATCCATGTTCAGCATACGTTACTATGGTGAATGCGTTGACCTTTGCTTTGGTCGCATCCTACTTAGCGACAAATCGCTCTCCTTAAGGATTTAAGCGGCCGGCCAGCAAAGATTGTGTAAACACAAGCAAGCATCCTATTAGCTCCTAGCCTATTTTAAAACGTCACTATTTTGGTTATATAAAAGGACAGAGGTCTTTGGCCCTATTGTTTAACCTCACATCACACGTGCGGAATCACGACTCGTTAACAGGTTTTATTGGTTTTGCCACACCCTTATTGGCGATCTTGTTTTTTTTTCACCGTCAGTGTACACAATACATAGCGTCCTGGTCTAACAAAAACATGCGCAGAATCTTAATTTTACCTTTCGTTCGGATTAAAATAGAACTAGGGGGCCAAAAATCTAATCGTTTCCAGGTCTCGTCTAGACCTACCCACATACCGAATATCAATACAATCCATCCAGGCGTTCTCGAGTTATTCTGGTCTTCTACAAACAAACATACATACATACATACACACGCTACCCAAAACATAACCTTCTCGGCGAAGGTAATAAACGTTATCTAACTTCTAAGATTAGACAGTTTAAAACTGGTTGGCAAAGAGTACGCCCCCTCCCTTATCGAAACCTAGCCTGGAATTCAGCCTGGTTAGGATTATGAAAAGTTGTTAACTAGTTACACAGTTTTTGCTAGTCGCGGAGTATAGCGACCGTTGCGAGTGGACCCAAGCTAACAAGGCTGGATTCCAGGCTACTACACACCTTGCAATAGCAATAGAAAAGTGGTCAACTAAAAGCAAGCGGCATTCTAATTGTGTTTGAAAAGCAAGGAGCTCAAGGTATACAGTACATGTAACGCTTGTTCACCTTTATCCGTGGGGTAGCCTTAATTCGTTGTTTTATAACTGTGTATATAGGGATTTCAGGTTAGCGGACGTGGGCTTCAAAATGAAATATTTTCAAACTACTGCAATGTGAAACTACAGTCTTTCGACTTGACGATCCCAACATACCCTATGTTTAAATACAACGGATATAGGTTACCCCACGGATAAAGGTGACCTAACGTTACTTACCGTAGTGTAGAAGAAAACTTTACACAGGTGTTGAGTTGTTACCCGTGTCATCATCAGGGCCCGCTTTACACAATGAAAGCATCGTACGACACTTATATCTTAAGAATGTTACGTAATCGAACCCTCCCTTCCACCATTACGAAACAGCCGTCTCATTGCGGCGGAGTATACTGTGTAAGTCTATGGCCTTCTTTGTGCCCGGGAATAAGACAACACATTAAGGAAAACACACCGCAAACAAACACAATGAAAGCTGCTACAGTCCGAGATACAACTCAGGTCCCTTCTTAAAGTACTGGATGTTAAGTATACGATATTTTATATGTTCAGAATCTACTCTACTCTCTACTCTACTCTATATGTTCTTTAGTACTGATGTCAGCAAATATAGCAAGGATATCCATGTTATGTTAGATCGTATTTCAACTATTACTCGCACGCGAGGAAATTAAAAGAGCTAACAACGACAAGAACAAGAGGGCATGCCCTTGTTCACTTTGGCAATGGTTTGCCATGCGACCTTACTTGTTTTCGCATGCTTCCGCTTATATCATTATTGATTTACGATTGATTGAACTCTCAATAGTTCGGTTCCATCGTTATAAGTGTGTCCTATCCCCCTCCCTCCCTCCGGGAGATTAATTAGCCTCCTTTGCAGACTTCTTGAAACTATTTTTGGAGGGTGCGCTTTTTAACGATATCCAACATGGCCAAGGTTCTCTTGTGCTGGGGGGAATAGAAGACTCCATCTCCCTAAACATTAGATACATGTACCCTAGCCAATGTTGAAGATCGCGAATCAGCCCTCCACCAAAAATAAATTTCGGGACTGCAAGACGTCTGCGAAGGAGGCTATGTTGTGTGATTCAGCGGCACTTTGGACTCTTCCTGCGCACATGTTTACAAGCACGTACTGAATCACACTTCCGCAAGAAAACGACAGGCTTCGCAATCCGTTTTTTTTGTTGTTGTTTATCAGCTATGTAGCGTCAGAGAATCTCATAACTTCGGATTCGGCATTCCAAATTTGGAAACTACATATAACACAAGTTATATGACTGAATGTTGCAGAAACAATTAATTTGATTGTTCAAAAATTTACCCTCCATGACGATTTACGACAGTTGCATTCCCTCACAAACCGCCAGGGAGCGCAGCTAGGGCCGTCGCTAAGCAACGGGGACGCCATAGGTACCGGTGGTATACTGTATATAAAACTCTTACGCCCCCGGGCACATCTGGCCAGCGAGACTGATGAGTCTCCACCCCACCCCGACTATATTTTACTACGGAGACGTGTTTAACCGTCTGGATATCCGTCTCACCAAATGGGGACTTCTGACGGGCTTCTCCGAAATGGGTTGAATGAACATGTGCGCCCCAGACATTCATAACAATATTGGAATCATAAACAGACATCCCCTTGGCTTCTAGAAATATCAGAAATACATGTACATAGGGCTTTAGTATGCGTATGCATTTATCATACAGTAAAAGTAAAGAGAAAACACAGTCAAAGTTTTGTACAAGCACGTAAGGTAAAAAGTATATCTGTAGTAGTCGGGGATATAGTCATGAAGCTGTACATGAAGATGTCACAGTGTAAACTATGTAATTATTGAGACTTTTCAATAAAGCTTTAAAAAAAAGAAAGAAATACATAAACAGGTACATATGTAGATGACGTTTTCTCTCTTAACATTCACAAGGTATTTTGCAAGGAGGGGCTCAAAGTTTTAAAGGCAATTTTGTGGGGGTTGAATTTCTAGATTACATCACAGCCTTTGAATAAGAAACACCTGGCCTTTGTGGATACTTCTGGCCCCGGAACCCAACGTGTCTAGACAAAGCACATAAAATAGAACGAACTGTCTGTATTGTAGGGTGCATATATATAACGTAGAAACCGCACAACAGAAGTTAAAATACAACAAAAGGACTTTGATTCTGCCACCATAATATATGCTTTATTTACTAGGCTCTTGTAAGAGGCCTTACAAGACCACAGCGAGTACATCTTACAAATGACATCCTCTGCAGGCTGCAAACATATTGGAATAGGGTAATAATACAAAGATACGTAAAAAAAACCCAAGATGGCTAATTCTTAACGTTAACACCATAAACGAGGAGTGACGTGACAAAACCTGGTAGAACAACCAACACGTCATTCATTCCCGTATTCAAGAAGTAAAATATTGTAGTAAAAGTGACACAAGTGTGGGAGACTGGTATAACCATATACCAAGTTGACAACTGCACTCTTGACTCGGTACCACTTTGACAAATGTCAAACTATTTTCACTTCTACTTCTAGTGTCACTTCTGCAAGTACAATGAGTAGGCTATATAATAACACAACATATTTTCTCATCTTAGTACTTTCTCGTCGTGTTGACCATCTCCGTAGAATATTTTTTTTTTAATCAGGCGAAAATCAATGAGCGCGTTGCTGTCATCCATAAAATTTACTTGCTGCGGCCTAATATAAAAACAAATGTGACAACTTATGTATTTGACCTTATTTACGCCACGTGAGGCCGCAATGACAGTCATAACGTTGGTCAGATGATAATGATTTGCTTTCATCCTTTAACCGTAAAGGCAATGTTGTTCAGTAGTACATACGTACATATATAGTTTATAGGTTACGTGTATATAGGTTACGTGTTGTGTACCATTTCGTCCGTAGCCTAACATGGCCCGGCTGCGGGATTTCCGCCAAGAGCGTTTCTCGCTTTGCTTTCCATGCCTATTTCTCTCGAGTTAAAAGTTTGTTTTTTGAGGCTATCAAGCAGTATTGTAGAATATGTCTAAACCAAGAAAATGTAATAATGCTGGTTCACCTTTATCCGTGAGATAACTTATATCCGCTGTTTAAAAAACTCATGGTATTTAGAGATATCAAGTCGACGAACGGTGTCTTCAAATTGCAGTATACATTTGTATTTTCAAAATATTGCAGTTCGAAACGACCATCCGTCGACTTGTTATTCCTAAATATCCTGTTTTTAAAGACAACGGATATAGGTTACCCCGCGAATAAAGATAAACTAGCGTTAGATCTGGGAAATAGAATAAAATGTTTGGACGAGAGAAAGAAAATAGAAACATCACGGTGGACAAAATCGATGGAAGCAAACAAAAGGAGAGTTGACGTGAAACAGTAATTTCATATGGTTTGGCCCGTGATCATTTCGAACTGTTCGTGACCTTCGCCAGGAATGGGGTTGTCCTTCCTTCCCGAATTCCTCCGCTCGCCACGTGGCCACCTGCGTACCTCCTTTGTCTAAATAAAAGGCTGCCGCCGCTCGCTGGGAGCATAAGCATTACTCTTGTTGGAACCATACGTGGCTGAATAGTAGTATTCACTTCCGTCTTCGTTCGGTCAAAACTTTTACTTTAATCTCGGTCGGAAGTCTTCTAGCCGACCACATCCAGGTCCCATTAACTCAACAGTGAGTAAGCCTGTATATATATATTCCTCTATATACAGCACTGTGAAAGCAGTAGGGCTATTGAACACTACAGCAATATGAAGACGACGATTCTGATGAAAGTCTGGGCGATCCTCCTTCTCGTTGTGTTGGAGCGGACAGTGGAGGCGGCGCCGGCGGCGCACAGGGTCGCCCGTTCCGAAGAGGACTCAACGACATCCACCTACGAAGCCAGACTGGCAAGAATGAGATTCAACTGCTCGTAAGTATCTACATTTTCTGTAGAAAACATCATCTTGAACCTTTTGGGAGATTTTGGCGGACCTTAAGCGTCGTTTTGTCTATTTGGTAGAAGGACAGAGAACCAGAAGGACACTGCGTCGACGTCATTACCTTCAATTCAGCGTCAATACGTCTTCCGCTGTCCTCCCATACTAGAGAAATTTGAAACATACCATTTAGAAATTGGAGGATATTCGAAAACTCACGGCATTTCTATTGCTGCAACGTTACAGATGTACTTCAAGAAGACACTACTGTGACTACAGCTGAAAATGCAGAAGAAGTGAATAGCTATAGGAATATCCAATTGCAAAACACGTCTTGACTATGGCGAAGACGTCAAAACAAAAACGCAGATAGAATTCAGTTTTAAACCTTCCTGGACCTTAGGGAAATCCTTTTTTTAAAAGTGAATTTTTTTTTTGTTCGGGAAATCATAAAATGCCCTATGGCTTATAGAGAACGCTTTTTGTTGAAAGAGTCAGCAAGGTAGGCGTCATACTGCGTGTTATTTTTAGAGTTTGACACGCCATGCTATAGATGTCTGATGTCGCAGAAAGATACAAAGTGAGGCAAACTTATTACAAATATCACATAAAAGCCCTCATGGTGCCTTGGAATGGACTCTATGTGTTCTAATGGCGCACACAATCAGACGGCGGTAGGTTTTGTCACAGCCTGTTTGAAAATCATGCGATATCAAGATCGTACAACGACCTACGACAAATGTGACAGCACCCTAAAAAGGCTGGTACCCGGGCTATTATAAGTTCCATTACTCTCTATCTTATTTCATTCAAAACATTGTATTTGCTCTTTATAAACGGCAAGATGTTCTCTCAGCGTTTGTGAAAGCAAAAAAAAAAAAAAAATCTTAGGATATATCGGTAAACTACTGCCAGTAGGACAGACGGCATGTCCAAAATTAATGATGACGATTATTTGGAAACACTGACCCGAGAAGAATTTTGTAGCGTCGAAATATCTCGAAATGGCGAGACCAAATCTGTCCATGAAGGCACCAACCCTTATCAGTCGCGACACGTTTCAGTAACCTTCTAATATACGTATGTAATACAGTAAATAGATCTAGGTCAATCAGACAAACACTAAATGGCAGCACATGCTCAGTGGTCTATTATTAAACCTGGCATATGATTGATCATTCGGTAGACCTCGGTCAAGTCAAAGGTTCTGAAACTGCCCAAAAATGATCCTAAATCATGATGATCATGATCTGGAGATGAATTTTTGCTATGGGAGAAAAAACAAAAACATATTGAACGTTTACAAATGTTGAAAATGGAGCCTGGGCTGTTTATTAGTATTACGTCATATGACGTCATATGGTCCGTTCAGTCTTGCTGAGTCACAGTCCGAGATCCGGCATGCAGACCACAGACTGACGAGAACCAGATGAGGTCCTGTGACTGGTCATATGTCAGGTTATGCAGTGACCATTAAATATTGTTCGCACTGCACGTACACCCCTCAGCTCACGGAATCAAGCAGATGTTCGGAAGAAAGATCGCAATTTTTCTGACTGCTCTTCATATGTGACAAACACCGCTTCCAGAACACGTCAGAAAAACAAGCATACGTGTCAGCTGGATGAAAAAAAAGAGAAGAATTTGGCCAAATAGGGAAAAATTTGCCATTGGACTTCAGTCAGTCTTTTGCAGTCTATCCAGCTATCCGCCGGCCGGTTGGTTCCCTCCTTGACCAATGCAATAAACTCCTACTAGGCTTTTATTCCTACGTGGCCAAAGTCTCCTATTATAATTCGGCCAGGCGGGAGTCTGGTAGAGACTACAAAAAATGACCCCGCCAGAAAACGAGTGAAGTTTCTGTCCTTGACGAGCAAAAAATAAATTGATAATAGAAACCATATATTCCTAAAGGAAGCACAGCGTATGCTACAGTTGCAATGGGGAGCATATGTAACGTTTGATGAGACAAATACTTAACTTTTGTTGCTTTGCAAACCGTTAAAATGTCTCGTTTGAACAGGACATGCACAAAGACCTTTGGGCAACCGATGGGTGACCCAAAAGATCCCAAAACCATTGGTGAATGAGGTCATTGAGAGATCACCGAAAGATCTTGGAGATCATTGAAATATACTAGTAGTTTGAAGATCTACAGGACCATTGGGTGAAAGACCACACTCAGAACGGCATCTCAACGATTAAGCCTTAGTGTAAAACCACTCCGAAAACACATCTGATAAAGTTTAGTTGACAAGTGATGACTGGAAGGTCCTCGGGTGAAGGCCATGTAGTCCCCAGGGACGTGTCTTTATCATGGCGCTGTCTGCACCTCGTAAACAACCTGCCACCAAGGGGAGCAAAGAGGCATGCCACGCGTTCCGACTGCTTCCCTCACACAAACATTGGGAATATATGTGCTACCAACTATATAGACCATACAACATACATGTAGATAATTGAATACTTTATCGTAGGAAATAGTCAAAGTACAAAAATGCTTACGATGATTTTTTGTGTGATTTGGAAGCCCAAATCGATCTTTACCGCTGACAACATCGATCTAACCACGTACGAAATATCAACGCAATCCATCCAAATCATATTCTCCTATGAACACAGGCACGCGCGCATATAGAGTAAAAACTATACCTTAATTTTTCATATATGGATGTACCAAAACATTTTTATGGCAGACGTCCTTCTTTACGTCATAGTATTATTAGAGTACGTCATCAGGTTATTTGGCAAACAATGCAGGAAATGTAATCTTTACTGACAGGGTTTGGCACACGCACATTTCTCAGTGGATTCCTTTGTAAACGCTGTGTTTGCAAATTTTATCATCAACAGACTACCGCGTCGACAGAAAACAGAGACAAGAGCTCGAGAGAACGCTTAATCCTTATCTGATAGTACTTGTACTTCTGTCTTGTAAAACCTTTATCTAATAATAAGGACTAAGAAGTGTTGTGTTAGCAAAACCTGCGCAGACAACCCTAATCTCCAAGCAGATCCTACGGTAGCATACTGGATAGTATCAAAAGTTCGCGAAAGAGTGAAGCAGGGCTAGTATATCTCATGATATACGGTAGGATCCGATGCTTGGAGATCTTGATGACCCTACCTTTTTTATTGGGTCAGCCGCTAGTAGCGCTGGGAAGGGACATGATATTTTCAATCTAACATCTGAGTGAAGGAAATGTTGTAGACTAGTATCTTTTTCCAACATGGGACGTCTCATTTCTGTTTTTGTATTGTACAAAATTGTTATTGTACCATGTATATCTGTATATTTAGAACGTCATAATATTGAAAATACCAGTGCCCTGATACATTTCAGTTTTACATTGTTAAACCGCATTTGCTGGATCATTTCGGTCAACAAAAACAAAGGAACACATTTTTTTTCGTAGGCCTAACGCACATATGTTATCTTTGTCTGACTCCAGGCCTCCTTGGAGCCGTCAGTGTCAAACCAGCGACTCCATCATCTTTAAGAGAAGTCTGAAGGAGCAGGACCTCCTGGCGGCAGCGGCTGTCTCATCTGACAGCACCAGTGGAACAGCAGCTGTCTCGTCTGACAGCACCAGTGGAGCAGCAGAGCTCGAGGGCAATGGACAGCAGGACAGCACACAAAAATTGCTAAGGTATACAATTCAAAGCAAGTGCAGTACATCATGATCAATGATGTATATCTAACGTAATGCACAATCATCATCCATACCCTGGTTTGTGTTTAGTGTTGAACTGGATTTGATTGATCAATCAACCACCTTGCACAACAACTCTAACCTTACCCTCAGAAACCCCCAAACATTGTTTGATAAGAATAAGAATCTTCGAGGTTGCCTTGTTCTCAGTCTTGGGAGTTTGGAAGGACTTAGTTATGATCAGTAATTTTTGCACGGCTAAATCCTACGTAGATGAAAATGTCAACGGCGATAAAATAGACAAACACTGTGTACTGACAGTTTCGGAACGAGGACCACTGACGTTGGCTGAATCAGATATTTCCAAAATCGGAGGTTTTGAAGGTAATGTTATCCTTGATTTGAAGATTTCCTGACGTTCTTTATCTTATCTGTACTTCTCAGGCGGAGTACAGGGTCGGTGCGGGGACGGATGTCTCTACGGAAGATCCTACCATTCCTGCGGCTACACAAGAATCCCAGATACGGCGTTTTGTAACGCAAGATGTTCAAGGAAGAATCGGGGCCACCTCAACATTGCTCAGGGCAGCTGCAGTTTAGAAAAAAACAAAAAACAAGCGACGTATCACTTATACAGCAACGTACATGTGACCAATAAATTCGCGGCCACACTTAGAAATAAGGTGTCCATCTTTCTAATATTTGGGTGAGGTCGAGAGCTTTTGGTCACCTTTCGTGAATATCCAAACCTCCCTTTTGGAGCTGACTACTTTACATTACGCATTTCATACTTATGTAGGAATGTTTCGCACAAACTATATATGTCTTGATAGAATACTCTAAACGTTTAGGTAATAGGCCAGTGAAAGTAAAACATTGTTTAATAGAATTTTTTTTTACCAATGATTAGAAACCGATGTTTTTGGTGTTCCTTTTGTATTATTTATTTATATAGGAAGTTGTCATATAGGAATATTGGTTAGCCCTCAGATATGTAAGTTATACAAATTGATATGCAAATTCCACTGCTATTTTCTATCCAATGCTTGACGTATTTATCTAATTTATTTTTGATCATACAATGTTCATAATATTGATAACTGTCCTGTTATTTATGTTGGGATCGCCTACTAGGAATCTTCAAAAATTGCTTACAGGCAAAATGCAATTCCTAGATAAATAAATACAATAATTGTATGAGTGAGTTTATTGTTCACGATAATCAATGATATGATACGAGTGCTTTTTTTATCATTGTTTTAGAAATGCGTAATTTATTGAAAATAAACCACCAAGCTGCTTCAAAGATAATTTTGGTTTTTGTTTTCTTCTTACTTTCTCTTTACTTAGGCCACAGCAAGTAAATTTTATGGATGACATCCTCTGCAGACTGCAAAAATAGTGCGATAGGGCGAAAAAAAACAAGATGGGTGGAAAAAAACAAGATGACTATATTTTCAAAAATAGGCACCATAAAGTTGTGATGAATGTTGTAACAAGAATTGAAGGGACAAAACATGGTATCAGAGCCAACAAGGCATTCATTCCTGTATTCAAGACATGTACTGGTGTGGTAAAAGTGACACTAGTGTGGTAGACTGGCATCACCAACAAAATTGGTAACCACAATCATGGCTTCCATATTGGTGTCACTTTTACAACTATCCAATAAGTTTCATTTCTACAACTACAGCCCTGGGTACCTCGCAAGTGTCACTTCTACAAGTACAATTATTTGGCTACAATACAACATAATTGTTCATTTCGGTACTTTATCGTCATGTTGACCATCCCTGCAGAAGAAAAAATTCTTGTTTTTTTTTCTGAAATCAGGCGAAAATTAATGCACGCGCTGATGTCATCCATAAAATTTACTTGCTGTGGCCTTAGGGGAAAAGACAATGTGGTGGTCTTAGAATACCCAGTGGACTCATGTGTGTTAACATTACTGTAATGTACTGCAATTAAGTAGAGAACAAGCAAGTATTTCACAGTCTTTAATCTATAGCATGAAAGTAAAACAAAACCAGACCTTGCAACCTAACATACAATTTGTTTTGGCCTTTCAGCCAAAAGAATACAAAATTTTCCAATTCCACTCATTTTACTTGCACCCTATCAAAAATACAACCACACATTAATTATGTCCAACATAACACAAGAAAAAAAATTATCATCTGCATTGACAACTCATTAAACAGGATATCAATGTCTACAGCAAATAAAATATGAAGCATAAATGTAGCTTCAAAAGTCATAATCTACGTTTGCACGGAACCCTAAATGATATTACACATACCGGTAAATGTAACATTAACACAATATGTTTTACGGTTATCTACATGTAGTAAACTCACTACAGGATTTGGAGTATTACACTAAATACCGGTACCAGCTTTATTCCACCCATGCTAACTTTTATTTCACCACTGCTAGTACTTAACCTTTACCATACAGCTTCACCTTCTAATACAATACAAATTGGAGCCAGGAGGCTGTAACTCAGCATGGAAAGGGTTAAATCATGTACAACTACTGTTCACAGTTTGGACATCCATGTCACAAAAATCAAATCAACCAGACATACATGGTTGGCCATGCAAGTTTGGACAAGTCCACTGGCCTGATTGCCTATGTTGTGAACGTGTTGATTAAGCATGTGCATATCCTATCATATACTAGTACTTGCCCGATTGGGGATGATTTTTCAATAGATATTCATCCACAAGCCTGACGTAAGTCTGCTTTAAAGTGTTTTTTTAAACTAAAAAATTAAAATAATTTCTTTGCGGGAAATGAAAATGCATACAAATACATTGTATACAATACAATACAATACATCATTAAATTTGGGGTCAGTGAAAAGTTGTTTTGGGCGATTGTAGTTTTTATGTACTTGCCATCTAGGGCAGGTGAATTTTTGCAAAACTTGACATCTAACCCTGACATGGTAATTAACTATTTACTTCATATTCGATTTCCCAATATTCTTTCCAGTGTCTCCACCCTTGATTCAAAATCTGAAGTAGATAGAAAAATTTCCTCTTACAATAAGCATGTTTTCGCCATCCTTCAAACTATTAAATTCAACAGCTTTATGCTGTTATCTTTAAATCTGCATGACTAGGACTGTGGCATTACCAAACTACACTACATCACCAATAGCAGCATTCGTTTTAACTTTCTACCAAATGACTAACAGTTTAACTATACATTTGCACATTCACAATTGCCGGTGATGTATACATTTTGGTCCTTTTCTTCAAGTTTAGATCATGTATGTACAGGCACAGTGGTGTGAAGAAGTGAGAAGTATCTACGGTTTGTTTGAAACCTGAGGTGCATCAAGCCAAGGAAAAGAAAACATTGTCTATACGATAGTATCATCAATACACCAACTCCATAGCAACATGCGTCCCCAGCTAAACGTGGGAATGCAAAATGAAAACACAGAAAACATAGAGTGCAAGTTAAACAGTCACACACTGGATGGACATGCTGCCACTTTTTCATTGGTCAAACCACTAATTGCCATCCTCTCATTGGTTAAGGTTAAAATGGCTAATTGTGATGGACAGTCAAGATTGGTCTATAGGACATTACAGAACACTACACCATTTCTTAGGCTGAAGTGATTGACACATGACTCGGGTACCAATAGTTCTTATGGAATGTTCAGTTGAATATACACTTTACAGATAAAGGTAAATAGATTGGTCTGCCCTCCAGCAAGTAACAATGCTTTCATTAGACATGAACATTTCCTGTTTTTTACCAGGATATTTTCAGTTTGGCCCCACCAATAGCCCCAAACTGACTGTCCATCACAATTAGCATTTCAACCAATGAGAGAATCCTAATTACTAGTTTGACCAATGAGAGAGTGGCTGCATTTTTTTATGTTTCTATATTGCATTTCTACATTTTGAAGAAGCAGGAGGGGGTCATAGTATCATGGCCCTGTCCACCTCTACTTTCTGATCACAAAAAACATTATAGAAATGCAGCCACTCTCTCATTGGTCAAATCACTAAGCTACCACTCTCTCATTGGCTGAACTGATAATTGTCATGGACACCTAGGATGGGTCTATTCCCCAGTACTGACTAAACTTGCAGTTCCCTGCTATCCTGCTAGGAGGCATGTTTTCCACAGACCCATTTGAAGTCTGTTTTCTTCTGAATGTCTACAAGGTCTTGCACTGATGTCCACTTGCACTGGCAAGCATAGGCCCTGCTTCCTGTAGATACATAAAACATAAGAGAAAATATGTTATCAGACGCTCTGTGTTAAGCACAAAAATACATGTCATCATATGTTTGACTATACTGTTGATATGAGTATGGCTTTTTAAGTATAGACCAATCAAAAAGCCCCAACCTATCTAAACTTTAAATACAAAATAAAAGGATTAAATCCAGACTTTCTCCCATTGGTTGAATCATTAATTGCCATGCTACAATTGGTTGAACTGTTAATTGTGATTGGCAGTCAGGATAAGTCAATTGACTGAAGTTTTGCAGAATACATGTGAGCAACATGCAGTAGACAGAATAGATGCATAGAATTACTGATTTCTTTTCAATAGTGGGTTTTGAAATAAGTATCCACTCTTTCTGCCTGTATGGTATTCATAAAAATTTAATAATCATGACAAAAAATCTTTCAACATCTTATATATATTGTAAATTTTGGAGAATCAACATTAATACTTCAGAAATATTTCAGCAAAATTTCTCACCTTTTCTTTTGTTAAGTTTGGCCTTGAGTTTACCGAAATCAGGGACGTTATTTCTGAAGAACAGGTACTCGCACGAAGCATCCCACTCATAGTTGTCATAAAACACGACGCGAAAGTCACAGTCCGTACAGCGTAGCTGATCACATGATCTAGTGAACAAAAACATCATGGACAATTAGAATTAGAAACATGTATCAGAGATTTCTAGTTCGATACATCTCAGGACTCGAAATACCACCTGCATATGCATGTTAGTGCAGGTAAAATTGGAGCTGTGCAGGTATTTCTGGTGTCTACCTGCACCTAACCTGCACTGGTCCATGTACTGTGATTTAACATAAATGTCCTATGATGTAGGTGTATGTGGATTGTTATTAGCTGCATTGACTGTTGCCACCTATTAGTTATAAAAGAAAACATAGCAATGGTTCCTCAACAATTTTAGTATGACCCATACTTCCTAAATTCAGAGTGGTGCAGGTAAAGTTTGTCTGGTGCAGGTAATTCTCAATGTTACCTGCACCAGTGCAGGTATGCGGAAAAAAGTATTTCGAGCCCTGCATCTTATATCCATAAACATACAAGTAAAGCTACCTCCATACTAAAAACATGATGATCCATCAACCCCTCCTTAAGCAATCCTCTTGAGCAAAAACAACCCCTGCATTTATAGAACAAGCTGCTAGGGGACTCAAACCAACGCCACTTCTTCTTGTGTACAAGAGCTATCTTCCACCTGAAAATTGTAACCACAGCTTATCCAGAACCTGATATCAAAACCAGAAGTTTCACTGCAATACTAAGGAAAGCCAATAACATACAAACACACAAAAGCTGATCAATACTGCCAATCTTGTTGGCCAACAGACACACACAAACAGCATCATAAACATAACCTCCATTCAGGTAATAATGGAATAGCTTTGAACACACACACAAAAATGCATCCTTTCATATAGTTCTTTGTTCAATGCTAGTGTAAAGATTACCTTTGGTTCATACTGCTGCCCAGGCCCATGGCATGCTTGCTTCCTCCTAGGTACAGCACTGCACATCTGTCACAGGAAATAACAAGAGTTAAGTTCTTACCTCCACGACAAATGGAGATATTGTTTTGGCATGTCCGTTTGTGTGTCCTTGTGTGTTTATGGATATGGATGGTGATATTTGGTGTGGGTGAGTCTTAGGTTCCTAGAGGCTATCCTTGGTACTGCAGCAGACCTTTGCTTCGTCCTGGACATATTGCAACCATGTTATACATGTACAGGTATTAGCCAAGTAACATAAATACTCGTGTTATTGTATTTGGACTGTGCTAGTTAAACATGTATACATTGACTAGTAGTACAGGTAGACCTAGGAAACACCTCCACAGCTGCAATTTCACCTGCCCTAATCTGCAAATGACGTATTTCAAGCACTAATAAACAAAGTATTGAAGACAAGACATGTATTGAATAATCACCTTCTTTTCCCTTCTGCTCCTCTTGGAGTCCTGGGGGAGTTCTGAGCTGGTGCCTTGTCCTACAGATGGAATAGAGAATATGCTTGCCTCATACTAGTCATAGAACATAGCTCTCAAGAGAGAAGAAACACATAACAAAACTTTTCCTGGTGTAAGTACATGAAAACATTATGTCAGAATTTTGATGGTCTAAGGTGTGGATTAAGGTGACTGCAGGTGTTTACTGTAGTGTGAGGTGGCTACAAGTGTCTGGAGTGGCCTCAGGTGACTGCAGGTGTTTTGTGTGGTGTCAGGTGGCAGCAGGTTTTTAGTGTGCTGTCATTTGACTGCAGGTGTCTGGTGTGGCATCAGGTGACAGCAGGTGTTTGGTGTGACATCAGGTGACTGCAGGTGTTCGGTGTGGCATCAGGTGACTGCAGGTGTTTGGTGTGGCATCAGGTGACATCAGGTGTTTGGTGTGGCATTTTCTAACTACAGGTGCATGTTTGGTGTGGCATTTTCTAACTACAGGTGCATGTTTGGTGTGGCATCAGGTAACTACAGGTGTTAAGTGTGGTGTCAGGTGACTACAGGTGCCCTTACCACTAATGGTTCCAGAGGTTCAGGTGCTTCACAGATGTCATCTATCATGGCATCTAGGTCAGCGTCACCTGTTGACTTCTTCCTACAAGTTAAAAACAAAAAATGCAAAAGTTACACCATAGCTGTTTCAACAGACATAGCTGCACTGAATGACTGATGTCAAAAAAATTTTGTAACAGAAAATCACATACTAGAATTGATGCAGAAAGGAAAATATTGATTTTGAAGGAAATATCATTATATTGTATCAAACCATTGAGTTATGCAATGTTTCAGGTTTTCTTGAACATCACTTTCTTTCAAGTACAATCAGGGCTCGAAATACTGGGTGCATGTGCACCCAGGTGCACCCAAAATTGGAGCTGTGCACCCAATTTTTTTCTTACGTTTATGTATGTAACCATGGTCAATATTGACCGAAGGAGGCCATATATATGTATGTAAAGATATCAAAGTATGCTAGTCTACATCATATTCTTGACAGTGTTAGTGTTAGAAAGATAATAAAAAATTTCTGTCATGGTACTTGTTTAAGAATTTCATAGCTTGTAACTAAGTTTTATTATTAGGTTATTACTTAAATTTAAGTAGTGCACCCAAAAAATTTTTGGTGCACCCAATTTTTCAAGCTCGGTGCACCAGTGCACCTAATCCCAAAAATGAATTTCGAGCCCTGACAATGTTATTGTGCCTTTCCAATGAATCCGATAAACAGACATTCTAGATATCTTTTTTTGTACAGGGCTTCTAAATCAAAATGTGCGGGACTATTTCTAAAATTTAAAATCATATATATAGTATTACACACAACATAGGACTGTCAGAAAAGTCAGCTGATCAGAAAAGTTAACAATTGTCCACCCCAAACATCTGCTTGTAGACGTCACTTCATTTACACTTGGTATATCCGATTACCTTGTTTTGTCACTGACAAACCCGTTATTTATAGCTACAGATAAGGGTGCCCGCCTGTTAAATCATTCATTACATTTTCTCTAGGAATTGTAGAGAAGACAGCTGGCCATTCTTTACCCCCAAGGGCATGTCAGATATAATTCTACCTCAAGACAATCAGCATAATTGACCGAGTCTCAAACGACTGGTCATACCATTCTCTTTCAGTGACATGGCTTTTATCATGCAGATAACACTGATTGCTGTGAAAACAGAGAGTCACAACTCAAACGACTTGAACACCTGGCCGACGCCCCGTTCGCTAGGCAACCCAGATAAACAGGTGTTACAGGTCAGAGGTCAAGGCAAGAGTTACTAGAAGTACTAGATCCTTGGCCAGTTTACAAGACATAATATCACGTGTTGGCTTATGTTACTGATTATTGGTAGATGTTACATAGGACCAGAGTTAAGGTTGTGAACTTCAAAACACACATTGCAAATGATTTGACAAAGGATTCTATTTTAGAAACGTGGGATTGTCCCAAAGTAAGAAGGCAACGTTATAATATAAATGTTAGTTGTTATTAGAAAAATTATGATCTATTGTCAGCCTAGAAATTCTAGTACGTATACTGTAGTTATTGCAGAGGAAACAAAAGTATGCTAATGTTAGTATTACTATGATATCTATTAGGACTAGGTTATGGACGAAATTAAATTTCTTTTGTAAGTTGCATGCATTGCAGTTTTCAGGGTGACGCCCCCCTCCCACCTTGTAATAAAAGGCAGTGTTCTTTTAAAGTAACCATTAAACAGAATGCATTCTCGGCTCAACTACAATAGTTTTCTGTGTGTTTGTCAATACCACTTGAAATATTTTCAATGTGTCCTTTTCTTTTCTTGGAAGCGTCAAAGATTTAACTGGCCTCGACCCCCCTTTCTTCTTACCTGGATGGGACATTCGGATTTGTTTTAGACACCGGCGTCTTCGCCTTCTTGGCGACACCTCCAGATTTCTCCTTCTTCTCAAGAAACTTCGTCTCCACCTCGTCCAGGAGGTCGTCTATGTCGTCAGCCATGTCAGCGTTCACGGAAGGCCCCTCTTTGACGATAAATCAGCTCATTGTCGTTGGTAAAAATGTTTTATCTGTCTCTACCACTTGTAACTACAGTTGCCAATGGCGGTGAAAAAGGCGCAGCGTTCTGTACCGCAGATTCGAAGCAGTTTTCCTTTCAAGCAACATTTTCGTACAAAAACTAAGGAATCTCATTTTTGCTACAGTAAATCAAGTTCTAAATTTAACGAGGCATGAATTAGTGGAAGGGATCGCGGATTAGGTTCGGCTTTTGTTACAGGAGAAAAAGAAATTTATTGTGCAACTCGTATATTGGTGATAAGATTACATGCACTTTGTAACCTTCTCGCTAGTCGGCACTCATGCACGGCCCTGCTGTTAGCTTTCCCCGAGCCGGAAGATTAGCAGGTGTTACTCTCACTTGTCCGTTTGCGTCTTGGTAACAAACATAATGCTTCGACATACAAGACACAGTATCAAATCTTTTGCCACTTTGGTCTCTGTTCAAATATGTGAGGTGAAGAAAAAGTTCATAGGCCCCACAGATCTAAATCAATGACTACCGTACCTGACGTTAACGTTAACCACCAGCGTTTTCCTCCTCTCTGATTTCTTATGCAAAACTCTACATCTTCTAAGCTTCCTTCACCCTAAACACTTAACATCGCGCCACGGCCGAACATAACGCCATGGCTCACCATTCCTATATTTGCCCCCGGCACAATTCTTGAATGACATGTAGCTGCGCTTACTCCTCCCATAGTACCGTCGAGTATTCTCCAAGCAGAGGTTGGGTCGCGGAGATACAGTAGTGGTCGGAATTATTACCGATTTTCTCCCCTCTATCTTCGCGACCCAACCTCTACATTCGAGGCCCCTATCACGCGCCCCACATCACCAGTCCCTGGAATAGTAGAAATTGGCCAAAAAAGACAGTACCACATCTGTAGTTTTGCGCCGGTCGCCGACCAGTGCGTTAACTGACTCTGTCTATTTGGCCAATTTTAGGTGACTGTTTTCGGCGACATGTGTAAGTTATAGATAGCAACTCGAGATAGTAAGTTCCTCAGTGACAATTCCATGTGTAACACTGGGACTGGGTTGCTACTATGGTGTAATGTAATGATGTGTAACATTTCATTGCTGAAAAGGAAAGAAAACAGATAAGCATATATGTATATATGCATGCATCCTAGCAGAGAGAAAGCTCATCTTATATAATCAAACAAAAGATTAATATCATTATGTCAATCATAAATGTGCAACATATAAAGTATCAGTTCACAACATTTTGTTCAAAACAACGTTTTCATTTCCTATAATGACTAAACATACAAACCAATTTTTTGAAGATTGTAAAGTACAAAATGTAACATAGCATAGCTTTATGCAATACACAGTAACATTACAATCTATGGAATAACCCATACGTAGTATGGATGAGAGTTCGTACTAAGACAAACATGACAACACACAACACAACACAACACATCACTTTCAATCACTATAGTGATCAGAAGTACATTTGTTCCCTTGTTAATTCGATTATGTGAATGACATCAATACGAGCACATCGATGTTCGTCCGTTTCTAAAAAGAAAATTGCTACTATACCGTAAATCGTACAAGGTTGCAGCAAAAAAAGAGCAAATATATACAATCAATGGCGAAAAGAAATATAATGAATACGGATACTAATGTTGAAAAATGCCAAGGTTGATTTCAAAGCAAAAGAACCACACTCTGTGTGTGTCTAGCCATTTGATCAACCTTCCTATCCACTTAAATTTCAAAATGAAGGTACTTTTTGGTCAAACCGTTTTTTTTGCACACTCGTATCGATTTTGAGGTTCCCAGACAGTGGAAGTCATCAATATGATAAAATCAACATGGACTAAATTGCAAATGGTATCGTATCTCATCTCATCTTCAACAGATGAATTGTGAATATGGAAATATACGTGCTATTATAGCACAAGATATACTGTGCTTTTGTTATATATTCTGCCCCAGAGGGTTAATATGCAAGCCTTAGTTAGGATGTCCACATCCAACATCTTCGCAATGCACTTCTTGAAATCTATTGCATTTTGGGAGTATTCCTGAGCAAAGACGTGTCAATGTTGAGACGAAAACTAATACAACCATTGCAACACAAAAGTTTTTTAAAATCACACGCTAATCAAAGCCATGCTCTGTTAATAGCACAATGCCAAGTCCTGAAATCATGGCAATCTCAAAATGGGATAGCCTATTGCCTGAAACTAAAGATTTGATAGGCTCTTTCACACTTCCGAGTACGCATGTGCAGTGACAGGAATTGTGGGTAATATGTCAAAGGTGAAAGCCCCTGACATGTAAACAGTTCTCGTCTCGAATATTGTCTCAATTTGCATAACGATGTCCAGACGTGCTTTTTTATGTCTAAGGGGCCTTATATCCTTTGACATATCACCCTTACATAATTCCTATCGCTGCACATGCGTACTCATAAGTGCTTATGCGGTATATCGAACAGTTCGAGGTGAAGGAGTGTCCTGTTCATCCCTCATTTTTGAGACACTCCTGGATTTCTGACAGGATCTTCTTGTCGTCAGCCAGCTTGTCAAACTTCTCCAGATCAAACGACCCGTCCGGTCGGGTCAGGCTGCGACACATCTTGTCGATCGCCGTCGTCGCCATGACAGTCTGGACGAAGCCGTCCACCAGCTCGTCCAGCCCGAGACCCTGTTTATCGAAATCTTCCCAATCCACGGTTAGGAGCTTGTCTACGTCGGATTGTCGGTCAGCGTCGGCTTCCCAAGCGGTTAGGCTGTCGTCTAGAGACAGATTCGTGCCGAGGTAGTTCCACGAAGGTGCGGTGACGTCATCCACTTGGTCTGGTAAAGGTCGATCCGCTCGCCTGCTGAACGAGCAAGTCGGCCTGAATCCGCTAGGTGTCGCATGGACCATCAGCCGCATGTCGAAGACGTACCTGTTGCCGTCCTTGTCCGGTACGGTTCCAGCGTGGTGCCACTGGGAAGTCGACCAGTTCTCGTGCCCGATCAGGCTCTGGACGATGAACCTCTCGTACCCAAGGTCCTGTGCCAACACCTCGTCTAGCTCCTTCTGTGACGTCACCGTGTAGATGCCGTGGCCAGAGTTGCTGAAGGGATTCTTGATGACGGCTTTCCCGCCGACAGTTTTCACCACTGCCGGGAGCTGCTCCTTGGTGACGCCTATGAACGTGCGTGGCGTGCGGATGCACAGGCCGCTCCTCTCCTGATGCTTGTTGAACTCCTCGTACGCCCTTGCCGCCATGAGCTTGTTCCTAGCGCCGGCCAGACAGCAGGAGATGGGGTTGAGGAGAACCGTCTTGGTGGTGAGAGGGATGCGCGTCCACGGTTTCTGTGTGACGTAACGGAACGCCGCTCTGATGGCGTGCCACTGACCTTCCTCGTCCTTGACTTCCATGACCCCGTCCGTCCAGCGCATGGTCTGCTTCTCCGGGGGTTGGTCGATGCGACTCTCCACGACGAACACGGGCTCCTGCGTCAGGTCGGCCAGCGCCAACTTGTACCCGCCGTTCTCAAACACGCTGTCGTCGTGCACGAGCGCGATTGGAGCATCACGGAGGGCCGCATCACATTTCCCGCCAATGACGTCACGGAAGGTCTCGCCCATGAGTTTGTGGTAGCCACTGTCCATCCCCGTACCGCCGTGCGGCATGTACTTCTGTCCGCAGGGACACGAGTTGACCTCCAGGACCACCATCTCGCGCCGCCCGGCAGCGGTCACACACGGGAAGAGGTCCGCCCCGGCCCAGCGGAAGTGTTCCGGCTGGTACGACAGAACCTCCCGTACAGCGTCAGGACTGATGTCTTTGTGCGTGGCGCAGTATCTGTAAGAAAAGGGTAATTGGCAAACGTCATTTTTTTTCGAAGAAGCATTATAACTCTAAATGTCCCTGCTACATTTACACAGGGATTGCTAGCCCTCCCTCCTTTCAGTAACGGTACTCGAGGTACCTCCTTTTACTTCCCTTCCGAAAGATGGCTGCAACCCTAACCGAGGAGCCCTATCCAGGATTGAACCGGTACCAACTAAATGGAAAGAAGAGCACAACTCTGAAACTGCTACCAAGGACATTTGCCATTGTTTACCGTGTGTTAAAACGTTTGTCCGAAACAACGATGACATGTAATGAAGCGACGCCCGCCGTTTCAAATTGCCCGGCACTGCTGCCGTCGTCGGTTTGGAAATGTGACTGCTCAGTATTTCCACCACACCACCCCAAACCCCAACCCGCACCTCTAGCACGGCACCTAGGCCATGGCTATCGCTAACGGCGGTGTTCGGCTCAGAACAAAGTGGTCCCAGGTTCTAATCCTGTCATGTCACATACTAGTACCGTATCCCCTTAGGATAAGGCATTACGGCATTTCCTCACTCCACCCATATATAATAGCCAGGTGCTAAAATGGGTACCTGACTTCAGTTGGGGAGGTACAAGGCCTCAAACTATCAATGGCACTGCCTTTACCTTTTGTCTGTCCTTTGTATGTGGCACTGCCACAGTAAGTTATACAGTACCGCATTGTCCATGTCTGTCTAAACGTAACATTTAAAACTTGTGGTCCCCAAGTCTTTGACTTTGCCTACCCGGGGCCTAGCGCTAGCCTCTATAGCAGGCTCTCTATGGCCATTTTTGGCCATTTCTTTTTGTACTGGGTCGCTGATTGCTGGCCTTTTCTGACAGCGCCTGGATTCGCTACACCCCATACATACGACGTACCCGGAGGCATTAGCCGTCCCTGAAACGCATATCAAATCATGACAGCCGACCGGTCCGACTGGACTACTTTAACTGCCTCGTGCTTTACACGACTACGGAGAATTTAGATATAAGATTAAGTTGTTGGGAAATTTGCCTGCCATACCTCACAGGTAGACCGAGTTCCTCCTTGTAAAATTTCTCATTACGAACACGTATAAGCGAATTACGAATAGATCTTGCTCACTCAATTGGGATATGAGTTTAAAGCCATTGGCAACAAACAAACATTGCCTATGTTATGGCGTTGTTGTGATAAGATATGCCGTTTCTTCCAAATACATATAACGTTCTAACGTTAGCAAGCAATGTAACTGTAAGTTGTAGAGGATCCGTCGAGTTTTAGTAATGGTTTGTTGCATAGTTCCCTAGTCAGCTGAATTTGCCATATACAAGTATATTGTTAACACGTTTTAAGCACAACAAAAGCACACCAGGTGTCCAAGATGGCACTCCTACCTGGATACGATCTGTTCCTTGTCTAGTTGTAGAAACTCCGCGACTGTAGGGTGTAGACGGGACCCCTGCAACACCGGGTGGAGAAAGCTAAACGGGCGGGAATCCCTAGGATAAACCACGTACGCCATGGCAGACAGAACAACGAGGAGTTCAAAACTCCGCAGACGACAGTGTGACTGGTTGCCTTCTCAGGTGAAAATGGCGGGAAAATCCCTTTCATCAAAGAGGCTTGAGTATCAGTATCCCTTTCAGGAGCCGTATTGTGTACACCTGTGGTGTGATGCGTTCATATTGAACAAGATGTCGGGGAGTAACAGTATACCTTTCTCAAAGGCGGCGTTATAAAGATATAAAGCACCTTCCAACTATCAAATAATTCTCTTATCAGAGTGGTCAGACGACTTGGCTTTCTCATGGATAGAACAGGTAAACAAACGGTGCTCAGATTTATTTGTAACGCAACTTGAAAAGTAACCACTAAGCAAGACGTCAGAAGAAAAGAAAAGACCATGACACCTGAGACATCAGGTCAGACGGTATATAGATAACATTACAGTCCTTATCTAGGGCACCACGCCTTCATGGAACAGCAAATGTACGTTTAATAGAGAGAGAAATAGTTCATTGCCATTGACATTAAAAACTCTTGCAGCACATTTACAAAAGGCTGAATTGTCGTTTTTTTACAGTCAGTATTTCAACCTCTAACTAGTTAACACAATTAAAAGGATCGAGTGACAAAATAACATCTACAAATGTACTTGTTTTCAATAACTGGTCAGTTATTACACAAAGAAAGATTCACTACTGTTCGTTCACAAATTACCCGTCTTGGTTCAGGAGCTTTACACAGTACGGTAATGTGCTAATAGCGAAACGAGCAGTTCTACACCGGAAGTGAGAGAATTTGTCTTTGTTTTTAAGTGACCTAAGCTACTAAGGCTAGACTTATTAATACAGCACCCAGGCCCTGACAATCGCCATTTTTGTGAATGCCGGGTTAGAAAGTTCTAAAAATAAAAGTCCTTATCATAATAGCTCATACTCTTTGTATATAGTGAGTACACAGAAGAATGCGAGTAAAAAGGATAACTCTCCGTTCCCTTGATAAAATTTCATTGATATCATCAACAGCTTCAGTCAACAGAAAACAGAACGTTGCATCATCTGGATATTGTGGCCTTCGGAATCTGCCTTTTTGGTACATAGACTCACTGTCAATTAATTTACAATTTATGCTTTTCAGTGATACGAACACTTGGCAGCTGAACTGAGGTACAATGTAGAGCTTGTAATTGCAAAACCTGTATTGGTTTCACTCCTGTCCACGGGTACCACCATTTCGTTCCCCAAGGGAGTGGTGCATGATGGGAAGGGACATACAGTGCCGCCATTTTTGATGTGAAAGATATCTACTACAGTGGAAACCAGCTATTTGCAATACACTTTGGCGCAAAAATCAGCTAGTTGCTGATTGTACAGATAAAAATGAATTTCCTTGCGATATTTGATAAATTATTAAGTACATGATTATTTGTGGTAGAAATGATTGTGTTTTCTTTGTGTCAATGCGTGCGATACGTTCACCAATGCCCCCCTCCCCAATCCCAAGTCGGGTCATTTCGAGCAACATCTTTTAATCGGGAACGCCGGTTAGTCAGGAAAATTCAGCTGGCAAATGGGCTTCCCTAATAAGCGGCTTCCACTGTACTCTAAAAGTATTACTTACGCCACCACTTCCCCCTGATGTTATTTACTGACTAACTACGATCGGTTGTGTCCGAAAGATCGTAGATCTCCTCCAGGATCTTTCCTTCTTCCCCAAGCACCACGAATTCTTCGAAGTCGAACGAGTTGTCCGGCCGTACGAGGCGGCAGCACATCTTGTCGATGGCGATGGTCGCCATGACGGTTTGAACGAAGCCGTCCACCAAATTGTCCACGTTAAGGTTCAGCATCTCGAATGGTTTGTTGTCCACGGACAGAAGCCTTTCTGTGTCCGACTTCGAGTCGCCGACGGTGTCCTTCACAGTCAAATTGGTGCCGAGGAACTCCCAGGAATCCTCGGTCCCGTCCAAGGTGTCTGGCAGTGGCAGGTGGGCACGTCTACTAAAGATGCAGAGCGGCCGGAAACCGTCAGGAGTCGCATGAACCATCAAGCGCGTGTCGAAGACGTACTTCCTGCCCTCCTCGTCCGGGAGGGTGCAGGCGTGGTGCCACTGGGAACTAGACCAGTTCTTGTGACCGACGAGGGCCTGGACGATGAACTTCTCGTACCTAAGGTCCTGCGCCATCAACTCGTCCAGTTCCTTCTGTGACGTCACAGTGTACACCCCCTGTCCGGAGTTGCTATAAGGGACCTTGATGACGGCTTTCCCGCCTAGTGCCTGGACGGCAGTCGGTATCTGGGCCTTGGTCACGCGCAGGAATGTACGGGGGGTCCGGATGCGAAGCCCCGTGCCCCCCTGCTGCTTGTTGAAGTCTTCATACGCGACAGCTGCAAGAAGCTTGTTCCTTCCCCCGGACAAATCACTGGCGATGTGGTTAAAGACGACGGTCTTGGTGGTGAGAGGGATGCGCGTCCACGGTTTCTGTGTGACGTAACGGAAGGCAGCTCTGATGGCGTGCCATTGGTCCTCCACGTCTCTGACCTCCATGATGCCGTCCGTCCAGCGGATGTTGGGCTGGTCCACGAAAGTCTCCACGAGGTACACAGGCTCCTTTGTGATGTCGGCCAGCGCCGTGGCGTAGGCGATAGGCTCTATTTGTTGACAATACGTGTTCTTCTTGTTGTGTAGTATAGCCAGGGACAGGCTGCTGAGAGAAGGTTCGGACTTACTGGAGACGGTATCGAGGAACGTCTCGCCCATGAGTTTGTGGTAGCCGCTGTCCATACCTGTTCCACCGTGCGGCATGTACTTCAGTCCGGCCGGGACAGAGTTGACCTCCACGACTACCATCTCGCGCTGCCCGGCAGCGGTGACACTCGGGAAGAGGTCCCCTCCGGCCCAGCGGAAATGTTTAGGCCGGTACGTCAGTAGTTTCCACAGAGCCTCCGGTTGGACGTCTTTGTGTTCTTTGCAGTACCTGAAAGAATAAGGAAAATTACCAACCTGTACCGCTATTGGTGGAATCCATGCCACCAGCTGCAGATTCATTGAATCGATAGCCAACCGCTATCAAGAAAATCTTGCTACATTCAGGGTCATTCAAAATCCAGAACCATTGATCGTCGTCTTACTAATGCAAGTAACAACATTTGAAATTTAACGGTAAGAGAGTTACTAGAAAGAAGCGTAAGAATACCTGAGTATGATCTGTTCTGTGTCGAGTTGGAGGAAGGCGGTGACCGTGGGGTGTGTTTTCGCCCGGTCCCCCATGGCAGGGTGAAGGAAACTGAAGGGGCGGGACTCCCTGGGGTGGATGACGTAGGCCATGACGTCACTGTAATTGGCAGGTATGAGGGAACGACAGGAGTGGTGTGATGGTAATCTGACGCTTCGGGGACTCTTCGACGTCGCCTTCTGGAGAATACACGAAAATGCCATGCATGAACGAAAACGTCATTTACGGATACATGCCATCTACGGTACTAATATTGTAAATGACATTCTCATAAATATGTAACTTGAATATAGAGCAACTTCCAAAAACTTCTACTGCCTTGGGATTGACCAGTTTTACTGGTGAGCCCCACGTTCATGAATCGAAATGGTATTTAGCAATATTATGTCATACCTGTGACGCGAAAACGTTCGATACGGGTGTTCCGGACCATGTGATAACTTTCCGTATCACACAAGTTCTAAAGTTGTATCACACAGGCTTCCTTCGAGTAAATCGAACTATTTCGAACTTACCGAATATGGCACGGTTGAAGATTCGAATACCGGATTCGGACATTAGAATTGCTGTTGTGACAATCTTTTGTTCGAGGACACAACATATGCGTTTTCTCAACTTCTGGTGCATTTCGCATCTAAATATGTGTTTTCTCAGGTGGGTTTTAAACAAAGTGGAGGCACTCAAAGACTGGACCTTATCCAATACTGGTTCTGCTATCACAAACCTGTAAAAATGGCGACATCCCTTCCCATTGTACACCCCATCCACTCTGTTGGGAAACAAAATGGCGGGCCCATGGACGGGAACGAAACCAATACAGTTCTTGCCCATTCAGCCGCATGAAAAATTATTTCCTGAACTCAAGGTTCCACGTACTTTTTAATAACACACACTACGACATGGGAGCATTCCGCAAGAGTCTTTTTTGCAAGCCCGACACTTTGTGTCTTACGTAAGGTCACATGACACAGTATTTATCCTTAATTGACCCTGTCACTAATAGTAGTTCGGGTATAGTGTGTTACAGTAATTGAAAAGGCCGTAGTTATTATCGTGTGCACAACCACTGGTGCACAACAGCAATTTCGAAATCGTGCTGAATGGTTCAGTTTTGAGATTGTATAAGTTCGATTACAATCACGGTTTCTTCGAACAGCGTGAATTTGTACCTTAGTTGATACTGTTACCGGGTCACTGCATGTGCGTCGGCTACAGTTCCATGACCTCCTACGGACGAGCGAAGGAAAAGAGATCGAGCAAATATATGTTCATTTGGACATATTGTGCAGATTGTATTCACATATATTCAATTTTGACACCTTCTCTGTGCACCCTGCTTTAGATTTTGAGGTATCGATTCACTTTGGGGTCCTTTACTACGTACTATCCCCTTAGGAAGTATTTGTCGACCCTGACTCACGTTATTTCCACTCAAATTAAGAAGGCTTTTCCAATCCTGACTGCCAGTACAACCGTACTTGCATTTAGGCCAAACTAGTTCCCATTTCGCACTAGCAGGGACAAACAATTACGACTTATTATTATAGAATCAACAAACCGTATTCACCGCTCCGGAAGTGTTTCGGAATCTTGAGTAGTTGAATGATTACTGTAGACTGACTGCGCAGTGTTTGTCAGGACGCTTTACCTGGGAAATGCAGCAAAACCAGTTCGACCACTTTAAGCGGCCCCGCAGATCTGTTCACGCGTTTAAGCACGTGTTGTGATCCCATAACAGCACGTGCAAGGGTTATCTATAATTTTGAGTGTACTAGATCCTAGCCTGATCTAATCTCGCTTATAGCAGCCCGCACAACATATTATCCACCATCCTCCTAGAGGGGCCAGCTACAGCCCCGGACAGCAGAGTCTGTGTTAGGCTTAGGTCACATTTCAAACCGGGGTCCGGTCGTGATGTTTTAAGAAACGAAACGAAAAGTTAAAATGGATACCTAGAAATATACACATATTGTGCCCATGAATCTTATCTTGACATTTTGTGTATGTTGATGTTCTTTGTATCGTTCTTGTCGCTCCCGAAAGCTGCCCGGCCGGACCCCGGTTTGGAAACGTAACCTAAGCCTAACACAAACTCTGCTGTCCGGGGCTGTAGCTGGCCCCTCTAGGAGGATGGTGGATAATATGTTGGGCGGGCTGCTTTATGCGAGATTGAATCAGGCTATGATCTAGTACACATAATAGTTTAAATAGTCCTTGCACGATCGAGCTGTCATTGGGTCAACACGTGCTTAACTTAGGCGTAAACAGATCAACCAATCAATTAATCAATTAATCAATCAACCAACCAACCAACCAGTCAATCAATCAATCAATCAGTTAATCTATCAATCAATCAATCAGTAAATTAATTAAAAGAAGAATATTGGCATTTGGCAGAATTGATGATGTCAAATATCTCCAACTTAAAATGCATAAAACCTAAAAGACTAAATCAAGGAGTTAAAGAGAATTTACAATACACGAACGATTTTGAAATCACTGAAAAGCTTTTACAGAAGTAGTACATCTTTGTACTTGTTTGGTGTCAGATAGATGTTGATGTAAGGAAGAAGTATACGTAGTGCAGGTTTTGTCTCCCATGCAGAATGTTTTCAAAAGTACTTGTTTAGAATGCAACATAACATAGATAAGGAGTATAAAGAACATGTTTCTACTTAAAAGCCAGTTGATACCGATTTGTTATCGAAAATTCTCCGAGTACTTACACATATGTAATATTCTGATAGCTTCAGTAATCGGCAAATAGATCATTGCGTCATTTGACATTGCGGTCTACAAAATTTGACGATTTGGTACAAACTCAAAATCATCAGTGAATTTACATAAAAGAACAGTTTGACTTTATAGCCAGTTGATGTTTATTTGTCACCGAACACCCTCCGAGTACTTAACATTTGTAACATCATCATAGCTACAGTAATCGACAAATAGATCATTAATTAACATTACGTCATTTGGACGTTGTAGTGTTCTGAACTTGACAATTCGGTACAAAATCACCAGTGAATTTACAATTTCACCGTTGCAGCCATATAAACACATTCATAATATACAAGAGCACGTCATGGCAGCTGGACTAGAGTATTATGTGCAGCTTTACAATTGTCTTTTGTGGCTATTGTTTACTATGCACGTTTGGAAAAGCACATTAGGGTTGCCCTAGTTTACCCGGGTTCGTCTTATTTACCGATAGTTTAGATTTTAAAAACAAACAGAATTTTTGCCATCATCAGATGGAAATATCTTGACTCAATTAAAGATCGGTTTGGGTCAGTTCAGTTCGGTTCATCCTTGTGTGTAGGAGTTCTCGCGAATACTGTCCCAGACATCTCTGTCCAGAATGGCGGCCAGGCGGTCACTGTCCTTTAGTCTATCTTCTTCTTCCAGCACTTTCTTGGGTGCCAGGCCAGGTCTTTCATGATAAATGTGCCTATCATAATTTGCGTACTAGTATATCTCTTGATATATGCATTCTTTTTTATCTATTGTTTCCGCAGACATCCTGCCGAGCCCCGGTTTGTAAATGTGGTCCTATCATAGTTTGTGTACATCTCTTGATATGCATTTTTTTTATTTACTGTTCCCGCAAACATCCCGGTCGTGCCTCGGATTGTAAGTGTGATCCTATCATAACGTAATAACCATCGAAATATGCTCTCCGTGCTTTGCCCTGGTGCTACTGATTGACGACAGTCGTGTCATCAGCTGTGTCGGACAAATCGTAGATCTCTTCTAGGATCTTCTTGTCGTCCGTCAGTACCGCGAATTCTTCGAAGTCGAACGAGTTGTCCGGCCGTACGAGGCGGCAGCACATCTTGTCGATGGCGGTGGTCGCCATGACGGTTTGAACGAAGCCGTCCACCAAATTGTCCACGTTAAGCTTCAGCGTCTCGAATGGTTTGTTGTCCACGGATAAAAGCCTTTCCGTGTCCGAATTCCAGCCGCCGACGGCGTCCTTCACGGACAGATTCGTGCCGAGGTACTCCCATGAATCCTTGGTCCCGTCCAAGCTGTCTGGCAGTGGCAGGTGGGCACGTCTACTGAAGATGCAGAGCGGCCGGAAACCGTCAGGAGTCGCATTGACCATCAGGCGTGTATCGAAGACGTACTCCCTGTCCTCTTCGTCCGGGAGGGTGCAGGCGTGGTGCCACTGGGAGCTAGACCAGTTCTTGTGGCCGATGAGGGCCTGGACGATGAACTTCTCGTACCTAAGGTCAAACGCCATCAGCGCGTCCAGTTCCTTCTGTGACGTCACGGTGTACACTCCCTGTCCGTTGATGCTGTAAGGGACCTTGATGACGGCTTTCCCGCCTAGTGCCTGGACGGCAGTCGGTATCTGGGCCTTGGTCACGCGCAGGAACGTACGGGGGGTCCGGATGCGAAGCCCCGTGCCTCCCTGCTGCTTGTTGAAGTCTTCATACGCCACGGCGGCCAGAAGCTTGTTCATTCCTCCGGCCAGATCGCTGGCGATGTGGTTAAAGACGACGGTCTTGGTGGTGAGAGGGATGCGCGTCCACGGTTTCTGAGTGACGTAACGGAAGGCAGCTCTGACGGCGTGCCATTGGTCCTCCTCGTCTCTGACCTCCATTATGCCGTCCGTCCAGCGGATGTCGTGTTCTTTGGGCTGGTCCAGGAAACTCTCCACGAGGTACACAGGCTCCTTTGTGTCCTTTGTGATGTCGGCCAGCGCCGTGGCGTAGGCGCTATTCTCGAGTTGGTTCTTGTCCAGCACTACCGCCAGGGGCTTGTTGCGGAGAAACGGGTCGCACTTGCTGGAAATCGTGTCACGAAACGTCTCGCCCATGAGCTTGTGGTAGCCGCTGTCCATCCCCGTACCGCCGTGCGGCATGTACTTCTGTCCGGCCGATACCGAGTTGACCTCCACGACTACCATCTCGCGCTGCCCGGTAGCGGTGACACCCGGGAAGAGGTCCGCTCCAGCCCAGCGGTTACAGTCCTTGAAAAGGTCGTAGTTATTATCATGCCTGTGCACAACCACTGGTGCACAATAGCAATTTGGACACCGTGCTCAGTTTTGAGACTGTAGAAGTTCGATTACTATCACGGTTTCTTCGCACCGAACGTCATGAATTCGCGCCTTGATACTGTTAAAGTGGGTTCACACTTGCGTAATACACATCCAATTCCGTATGAGGTCCGTATGGAGGTTTTAGCCTCTCTAAAAGGCTCCACGGATCGGTGGAAAAAATAGAAATTTTACAAGTATAGCCAGATAACGTGCCAGTCGCTAGCTGGTCGCCCATACTCCTCGGACAGCTAACTCATCTGGCATGTTATGTATGCATATTTTTCCAATTTCTACTATTTGCCAGCGACCTGTGGATCCTGGTACAGCCTAAGAATTCCATACGGACCTTAAACGGCTTGAATACGTACGCACGTGTGAACCGGCTTTACGGGTCACTGCCTGTGTGTCGGCTACAGTTCCATGACCTCCGCGAACGGAAAGAGATCGAGCAAATACAAGTTCATTTTGACATATTGTGCAGATTGTACTCACACATATTCAATTTTGGTACCTTCCCTGTGCATCCTGCTATATATTTTGAGATTTCGAGCCACTTTAGGGTCCTTTACTACGTGAATCCCCATACTGTTTGTTGTCAACCTTGACGATCACGTGATTTCCACTCAAACCAAGTAGGCGTCCCAAACCTGACTGCCAGAAGTACAACCTTACCTGCATGTAGGCCAGACTAGTTCCCATCCCGCGCAAAGCAAGGACAAACAATTACGACTTTCTTAAAAAATCAACAAACCGTATTCACCGCTCCGGAAGTGTTTCGGAATCTTGAGTAGTTGAATGCTTACAGTGTAGACCGACTGCAGAGTGCTTGGCAGGACGCTTTACCTTGAAAATGCAGCAAAACCAGTTCCACCACTTTAAGCGGCCACAGATCTAGCATAGTCCGTGTTAGCCTTAGGTCACATTTCAAACCGGGGCCCGGTCGTGATGTTTTAAGAAACGAAACGAAAAGTTAAAATGGATACCTGGAAATATACACATATTATGCCCATGAATCTTACTTTGACATTTTGTGTATGTTGATATATCTTTTATATCATTCTTGTCGCTCACAAAAGCTGTCTGACCGGGCCCGGTTTGGAAATGTGACCTTTAGAAGCCTAACACAAACTCATGTCCGTAGCCAGGATTTTGTTGGGGCGGGGGGATGGGAGGGTTCTTTTTAGGTACTTGTGGGGCCATCGAGCGCCACAGGCTGTCTAGGGGGGTCCGGGGTCATGCTCCCTCGGAAAAATTAAAATCTTGACCCTCTTAAACGCCATTTCCTGCATTTTGACGGTCAAAATTCGCTGTATAAGTTTAATGGAATTTCTATTGAAATACACAAGGCTTTCGGCGTAAGTCTTTGAGGCCGACTCCCCCGACATATTTTCACCATGTCCGACACCAAAGGCACAAGGCGTCGCAATGGAATTCCGGGGAAATTTTCAAATCTGAACCCTTTGCAAAAGCCATTTCCTGCACTTTCTGGGGCAAATATTGCTGATAGACTCAATAAGATTGAATGAAATGTCTATCGATGAAAAATGCGAATCAGTCATGCCTTTGAAAAATAATCTTGGACATGAAAAAGTGAACCTTCGAGCGTGAAAAAGCGGACCTTTGAGCGTGTGGGGGAACCGCCCCTGGCTAAGGACATGCGTACTGTCCGGGGCTGTAGCTGGCCCCTCTAGGAGGGTGGCGGATACTATGTTGGGTGGGCTGCTTTAAGAGAGATTGAATCAGACTATGATCTAGTACACATAATAGTTTAAGTAGCCCTTGCACGAGCTGTCGTTGGGTCAACACGTGCTTAACTTAGGCGTAAACAGATTAGCTTTACAGCTTAAAGATGACTGAATTTCAATCAATCAATCAATCAATCAATCAACCAGCCATTCAGTCAATCAATCAACCAATCAATCAATCAATCAATCAGTAAATTAATTAAAAGAACAGCATTGACATTTGGCAGAATTGATGATGTCAAATATCTCCAATTTAAAATGCATAAAACCTAAAAGACTAAATCAAGGAGTTAAAGAGAATTTACAATACACGAACGATTTTGGAATCACTGAAAAGCTTTTGCAGAAGTAGTACATCTTTGTACTTGTTTGGTGTCAGATAGATGTTGATGTAAGGAAGAAGTATGCGTAGTGCAGGTTTTGTCTCCCATGCAGAATGTTTTCGAAAGTGCTTGTTTAGAATGTACGAGTAAAATTACATAGATAAGGAGTAAGAAAGAACATGTTTCTACTTAAAAGGCAGTTGATACTGATTTGTTATCGACCATTCTCCGAATACTTACACATCTGTAACATCATGATAGCTTAAGTAATCGGCAAATAGATCATTGCGTCATTTGGACATTGCGGTCTTCGAACTGAATTTGACGATTTGGTACAAACTCAAAATCATCAGTGAATTTACATAAAAGAACAGTTTGACTTTATAGCCAGTTGATGTTTATTTGTCACCGAACACCCTCCGAGTACTTAACATTTGTAACATCATCATAGCTACAGTAATCGACAAATAGATCATTAATTAACGTTACGTCATTTGGACGTTGTAGTGTTCTGAACTTGACAATTCGGTACAAAATCACCAGTGAATTTACAATTTCACCGTTGCAGCCATATAAACACATTCATGATATACAAGAGCACGTCATGGCAGCTGGACTAGAGTATTATGTGCAGCTTTACAATTGACTTTTGTGGCTATTGTTTACTATGCACGTTTGGAAAAGCACATTAGAGTTGCCCTAGTTTACCCGGGTTTGTCTTATTTACCGATAGTTTAGATTTTCAAAACAAACAGAATTTTTGCCATCATCAGATGGAAATATCTTGACTCAATTAAAGATCGGTTTGGGTCAGTTCAGTTCAGTTCATCCTTGTATGTAGGAGTTCTCGCGAATACTGTCCGAGACACCTCTGTCCAACATGGCGGCCAGGCGGTCGCTGTCCTTTAGTCTATCTTCTTCCTCCAGCACTTTCTTGGGTGCCAGGCCAGGTCTTTCATGATAAATGTGATCCTATCATAATTTGCGTACTAGTATATCTCTTGATATATGCATTCTTTTTATCTATTGTTCCCGTTAACATCCTGCCGAGCCCCGGTTTGTAAATGTGGTTATATCATAATTTGTGTATCTTGATATGCATTTTTTTATTTACTGTTCCCGCAAACATCCCGGTCGTGCCTCAGATTGTAAGTGTGATCCTATCATAACCTAATAACTTGCAAAACATGCTCTCCGTGCTTTCCCCCGGTGCTACTGATTGACGACAGTCGTTTCATCAGATGTGTCCGACAAATCGTAGATCTCTTCCAGGATCTTTCTGTCGTCTGCCAGCACCGCAAATTCTTCGAAGTCGAACGAGTTGTCCGGCCGTACGAGGCGGCAGCACATCTTGTCGATGGCGGTGGCCGCCATGACGGTTTGAACGAAGCCGTCCACCAAATTGTCCACGCTGAGCCCCAGCGCCTCGAACGGTTCGTTGTCCACGGACAGAAGCCTTTCCGTGTCCGACTGCCAGGCGCCGATGGTGTCCTTGATCGACAGATTGGTGCCGAGGAACTCCCAGGAATCTTCGGTCCCGTCCAAGGTGTCTGGTAGTGGCAGGTGGGCGCGTCTACTGAAGATGCAGAGCGGCCGGAAACCGTCAGGGGTCGCATGGACCATCAAGCGCGTATCGAAGACGTACTCCCTGCCCTCCTCGTCCGGGAGGGTGCAGGCGTGGTGCCACTGGGAGCTGGACCAGTTCTTGTGACCGACGAGGGCCTGGACGATGAACTTCTCGTAGTTAAGGTCCAGCGCCATCAGCTTGTCCAGTTCCTTCTGTGACGTCACGGTGTATACACCCTGTCCACAGTTGCTATAAGGAACCTTGATGACGGCTTTCCCGCCTAGTGCCTGGACGGCAGTCGGTATCTGGGCCTTGGTCACGCGCAGGAACGTACGGGGGATCCGGATGCGAAGCCCCGTGCCTCCCTGCTGCTTGTTGAAGTCTTCATACGCCATGGCGGCAAGAAGCTTGTTCCTTCCCCCGGCCAGACAACATGAGATCGGGTTAAAGACGACGGTCTTGGTGGTAAGAGGGATGCGTGTCCACGGTTTCTGTGTGACATAACGGAAGGCAGCTCTGACGGGGTGCCATTGGTCCTCCTCGTCTCTGACCTCCATGATGCCGTCCGTCCAGCGGATGTTGTGTTCTTTGGGCTGGTTCAGGTAAGCCTCCACAACGTACACAGGCTCCTTTGTGATGTCAGCCAGCGCAGCTGCGTAGCCGCTAGTCTCGAGTTGGTTCTTGTCCAGTACTACCGCCAGGGGCTTGTTGCGGAGAAACGGGTCGCACTTGCTGGAAACTGTGTCGCGAAAGGTCTCGCCCATGAGCTTGTGGTAGCCGCTGTCCATACCCGTGCCGCCGTGCGGCATGTACTTCTGCCCGCTCGGGCACGAGTTGACCTCCAGGACCACCATCTCCGGTCGCCCGGCCGCGGTGACACCCGGGAAGAGGTCCGCTCCGGCCCAGCGGAAGTGTTTTGGCCGGTACGTCAGTAGTTTCCACAGAGCTTCCTGTTGGACGTCTTTGTGTTCTTTGCAGTATCTGAAAGAACAAGGAAAATTACAGATCAGTGTCGCCATCTTGCCGCTTTCGCAAGCCAACACCATTGGTCAATTGCTAATGTCACGTGTTCGTCAGTTCACAGGCTCGAAAAGGTTGATCACTGGAATAGTGAAGAAGGCTATAGTAGTATTAGTGAAACCGGAAAAAATCTGTGTTTCTTTATTGTATCAAAGCTTTGGATTCATTTTGACAACATTTATCATGACTAGTGTGCCCTTATAAGAGCACTAACGCCAATGTCCTCACTTGATTCAAAACAAATATCTTACACATGCTTCGGTAAGGGACGTCTTCTCTAGTGAGACGTGAAGCTGAGATCCTGCCATACTTCGAGTACGTTAAATAACCCACCACACATATTCGCGGGTTACCCGGCAAAGCAGGTAATAAGAAAAAAAAAGAATACCTGTGTATGATCTGTTCTGTGTCGAGTTGCAGGAAGGCGGTGACTGTGGGGTGTGTCTTCGCCTCGCCCATGGCGGGGTGCAGGAAGCTGAAGGGGCGGGACTCCCTGGGGAGGATGACGTAGGCCATGACGTCACTGTGATTGACAGGCAGCGGTAGGCCGGGACGACAGGGGTGGTGTGATGACGTCAGTGGTGACCTGACACTTCAGGCACTCTACGGCTTCTGCAAAGAATAAGACAAGAAAATGACATGCATGAGTGACTTTCGTTGAAGGTCGGGGGGGGGGGGGCAGAAAGTCCACGCAAGTCTGTGACCTAGTCTCGTGCTCTCGCGAGACTAGGTTACTCCGTGGACAAGATGTACTGTGACTTTAACTGTGAAGACATCCAAAATTTGAGGTACTTGTTTACGCCTTACAATGTACCACTGGTTGAATAAAAAAACATATTCTATTAAATAGGTGACTTTGTCATACACCGGCATTTGGCTATCCTTAGCATTTGTAGAAAGGAAAGAATGAATGAAGACCTTTACATTTTTGACACACTGGACTAAGTACAGGTCGCAACAAAATATGTTGAACAGATGTATCTAACAGATACAAAATAAAACTTTCATTATATAAATCCAGCTTCTTTCCGCTGTTCCGCTTATAAGGAAGACAAACATCAGATCGGTTTTACAATGGAAAATTGGACTCTCTCTTTAGCTTTAATTTGCTGTACTATCTACATTCTATTACAAAATGGCATTCGTCCTCTATTCCATCGTCTCTAATCCAAAGGGGTGCGGGTATGTATTCCGGTCTCAACATATAATTTGTGGCATCTGATCTTTACTCTTGGGACCGCATTCCTGTCCCCATATATTCATTACCTACTAGTAGATACATGTATTTTTCTTCATTGGTAAATGACGGTAAGGACCAACTTTCGATGACAAACATGTGACTTAATAGAGCTAAATTTACTTGAAAGGATCGTAGGTTGTTAACTTGCATTGAATTGACTACTTTCATGATTGATTTGCATATACATAATGCTATGATGGGCTCTTAGTAAAGGATACTTCCAACAGTTGAATGCATACAGCGTTTGGCACGATACTTATTATAGTGTTGCAGAAAAACCGGTCGAACTTCGCTAGGCCACACCGGCCAATTATATACGGAAGACATCGGCGCACGCATCAATTTTTGTCGATTTCCAAAAAACAGTTTCCAACCGTACCTTAAATTGTACAAAGGCGCTACAGAATGAAAAAAGACTATCAGATGCGATGACTATCGGAAGATGTTAATGTCATAAAATGTCGATCACTTCCAAATGCAAAAGAGTGAAAGAACAACAAAAATAAATAAAAAATGTATTGTTTGACATTGCAACATTTTTAACCACATAGATTTCATAATTTAAGCCATGTTTTAGTAATATTTTTCTCCCCACGCTCGCGTCAGTTTTGTAGCGCCGAGTAACGCCATACACATCATTAAATTAATATCATCTTAGCGCTAGCAGGAACCGGTCTACCACACTATTGAGAATTCAGACTGCCTGTAAATTGGGAGTCATGACATAATAGGTAAACGGAGCAAATTGAAGGCGGCTGGACTCGTACGATACACCTACGACTGTCGCCTTTCTGTCGTCAACCTTTCGCACGATGTATGTGACGAAAATTAGCCTGACTAGAACAGCGCTCCTAGCGGCCAGCCGTACAGTTGCCACTGGGGTCCTAAAGAAGTCAAACCCGACAATAGTATGTATTGTATTATACAGTTGATTAGACTATATTGTCATGTATCACACTATATTTACTCCTGTTAGTTCTTGAGACTGTACATGCAATAAGTCTTCGGCAAGTATTATTAACGCAGCCAGCGAGAGATTGTGTAAACGCATGTATCTACCGGATCATGTAAAACGACCTACGCTCTTTGTTTTATGTATTTGTAGAGACAGCGTTTACACCAGATGGAATCCCATCAAAACCTATAACGTCCTTGTAATAATGAGATTAGCAAGCTGACCAATAGGAGGGCCGTGCTAGAGATAACAGACCTTTCCCTACTGTCAATCACTACGTTGGTATTGGGCGTGTCGTACAATGGATAGCGTCATTGGTCGGACTATACATTAGAATTACATGATTTAAAGCTAGAGGCATTTGGACATTGAATACCTTTAGAGTAACTAGTGGTGAAACGTGACTGAAATGCAAAACTGCTTTGAGAGCTGGAAAGCGACTACGAAGGACCATTGGGACAAAAGCTGTTTTAGCGGAGGAGCTGTGTGCTCACAGTTAAGGGGCTGCATGCTCGGCAAAAGAGCTGTGTGCTCATAGCTAAGGTGCTGCGTGCTCGCCGAAGGAGCTGTGTGCTCACAGCGAATGGGCTGCGTGCTCGCCGAATGAGCTGTGTGCTCACAGCGAATGGGCTGTGTGCTCAGCGAAGTACCCGTGTGCTCACAGCGAAAGAGCTGTGTGCTCACAGCAAAGGGGCTGCATGCTCGGCGAAGGATCTGTGTGCTCACAGGTGAAAGGTCACCATTACAGACATGCGCAGAATTAGCATTTTGATGCCATCTTGCAAAAGTAAGTGTAAGAAGCCTTTTTGTTGGAAAATGTTGGCATTTTGGAGGTGGAAATTATAGGTAGGGGTTCTGGCTATTCTATTTTGTGAGAAAAATGGGCTTTCTACCATGTTTGGAGTGTCGTAGACAGTCTAAAGTAAGTATTTGGGTGTTATCAGGGAGGTCAAAGGTCACCAGAGTTTCATATTCTGTTTGTGGGGGCGCATTGCGCCGAACCAAATGTTTTCCAAATCGCCATATGCACTCTTTAGAAGTCAGACTTGCCTGCCAATGTGAGATTTTCACCAAGTAAACCTTAGGTAGGTGACTTTAGACAGCCTTTTTCTTACATGTTATGAATGCATTAGGTGCCTGTCAGCCATTGGAGGTCTGTGCCCTAACAGCAAAGGGCTGTGTGCACCAGGTTGAAATTGGCCGCCGATTGGTAGCCTAAGATCCAGCCGCCGATTCGTCATTAGACAAAACATAGGATCCCATTCAAACGCCCATTCGAAGAAACTAAAAATTCCTAATTTCCTAGGGAATTGTCTAGGGGATTGGTGCAAAAATTGCTCAACTTATGGTTAAAGCATGAAACTTGGCATATGTGTTCAGTACAAAAAAAGGAAACAATGTCTAGGAGTGGAGCCAAAAGAAACACGCTTTTACATGGCAACTGTTGCTAGGCTTGATGAAAAACCTGTTGTATTTTACAGCATAATGAGTGGAACTGATTTTAGGAAAACAAAACAGACATTATGTACCTTTGATGCAGTGTGCACTGGATCTATAATGTGGTACTTCTCTCCACATTTAGTGCAAAAACTTCCCCTATACCAAATCACCCAAATTACTACATGTAATTTGTTCGTCTGTCACATAATGAAATTAAGAATCAGTTCATACTATTTTAAAATTAAAAAAAAAGGTTAAAGTCAGCATCATAACAAAGTACACCGTGAATGAGGTTTCAAGAGTCCAAAATTTGAGTTCACATTTCTCATATTCTGCTGCAACACGACATTAGATGTTAGCATGGCTGAAAAGGTTGAGCAGTGAAGTATAATAGCGATTTTTCTTGTTGGACCTGTCCGGTAAAACCGGACGTAAAACAGTGGACCAGATGTTGGACCGATTCGAAAATGAACAAATAATAGTGACAGGCGTCCACATGTTTGGGGCTTACATGTCGACGCAAATAACAAGAGCGAAGTAGAGGAGAGTTTATAGTCATTTTTACCGAGTACTGTAAATGCATTTACGTTTGCGGGGATTTAAATTTAACGGTAGAGGGAAAATGGAGTATTCGCAGTGGTTCTGAGTTCGCGGGTGCGCCATCCATGCATGTGAGTACTGCACTGTAGTAATGGAAAACACGGCACATTTACCAACCGCCAGTTGGAAGCCACAAATAGTGGTTACTCGACAAGGGTGCTACAAACGGACAGAACAGTCCACTTTTGACTTTGACAGTGCTGGCGTGATCAACTGGTACTGATCTAACCGTATCTACTCTCTGATACATAGTACAGACAGTACAACTTTCCTACCATGGTGTTATACACGGAGAAATGAATAATTACGAACCCCAAAAAATGTGTCTTTAACAATATACAATATAGTGTTGACAATACAGTGCGTATCTAATTTGAATATTCTCACGACACCCCCACATCTGGTGATCGTCACGAGACTTTAATACAAATACGTGTACCATACCTGCTCTGTTCTACACATATATGATTTGCTGGTCTTAAATGTTCTTGTGTCCCATCAACATAGGTCAACACCTGATCATTTCTATCGGTTTGTGCTTCTATCAAACTTTTTTCTATAAACCACAAGCGTATAAAATGAAAACTATGTCATAGTCGATCCAGGAAGTTATCAAATATTGAGTTCGGAACTTACTGGATTTCTAAGCATACTATTTTTGTGAGCATGTTGTTAAAACTTTGTCCAAAAATGCACACAAAATCACAGTTAATTCATCTTAGTTGAAACCACAGCATCAGTGTCGAATGTACACTACACATCGCTGAGTCCTTACCTGAGAGTTTACTTGTCGTGCCTTCTTCCTCTGAATACAGGGGTCAAAAGAGACCGTAAGCTTGTGATGTGTTCATTTAGAGTTATGTCAGCTGTATATTCAGGTGTTACCCATTTAGTTACAGGGGTGTTTAAACGTAATCTGAGTTGTATTGTCGGAATTCAGATGGCTGTAAATATTTTGTATTTAAAAAAAATTCATTCAGATTGAATTTGCAACTTGTTGCGTTACTTTTTTCCACACTTCCACCATCAGTATACAATAGCAAGCCGTGAAAATATGTGACCAATTCCCATTTGGAAAATATGGCTGACAAGTCAAGTGGTTGTGGGACTAGTTTATATTTAAAACATTCCCACGGCAAAACAAAGTCGTTTTCATACGCCGTGAACATCACTGTTTAGTGTTACTGTAGTGTCAACTTATGTTGTATAAAATTGTGACTTGATGACAAGATTCTATAATACATACTTTTTTCTGCTCAGGTGCTGTGAATACACATGAATACTTAAAAAGACACATTTTTTGGGGTTCGTAATTATTCATTTCTCCGTGTATAACACCATGGTAGGAAAGTTGTACTGTCTGTACTATGTATCAGAGAGTAGATACGGTTAGATCAGTACCAGTTGATCACGCCAGCACTGTCAAAGTCAAAAGTGGACTGTTCTGTCCGTTTGTAGCACCCTTGCCGAGTAACCACTATTTGTGGCTTCCAACTGGCGGTTGGTAAATGTGCCGTGTTTTCCATTACTACAGTGCAGTACTCACATGCATGGATGGCGCACCCGCGAACTCAGAACCACTGCGAATACTCCATTTTCCCTCTACCGTTAAATTTAAATCCCCGCAAACGTAAATGCATTTACAGTACTCGGTAAAAATGACTATAAACTCTCCTCTACTTCGCTCTTGTTATTTGCGTCGACATGTAAGCCCCAAACATGTGGACGCCTGTCAGTATTATTTGTTCATTTTCGAATCGGTCCAACATCTGGTCCACTGTTTTACGTCCGGTTTTACCGGACAGGTCCAACAAGAAAAATCGCTATTATACTTCACTGCTCAACCTTTTCAGCCATGCTAACATCTAATGTCGTGTTGCAGCAGAATATGAGAAATGTGAACTCAAATTTTGGACTCTTGAAACCTCATTCACGGTGTACTTTGTTATGATGCTGACTTTAACCTTTTTTTTTAATTTTAAAATAGTATGAACTGATTCTTAATTTCATTATGTGACAGACGAACAAATTACATGTAGTAATTTGGGTGATTTGGTATAGGGGAAGTTTTTGCACTAAATGTGGAGAGAAGTACCACATTATAGATCCAGTGCACACTGCATCAAAGGTACATAATGTCTGTTTTGTTTTCCTAAAATCAGTTCCACTCATTATGCTGTAAAATACAACAGGTTTTTCATAAAAGCCTAGCAACAGTTGCCATGTAAAAGCTTGTTTCTTTTGGCTCCACTCCTAGACATTGTTTCCTTTTTTTGTACTGAACACATATGCCAAGTTTCATGCTTTAACCATAAGTTGAGCAATTTTTGCACCAATCCCCTAGACAATTCCCTAGGAAATTAGGAATTTTTAGTTTCTTCGAATGGGCGTTTGAATGGGATCCTATGTTTTGTCTAATGACGAATCGGCGGCTGGATCTTAGGCTACCAATCGGCGGCCAATTTCAACCTGGTGCACACAGCCCTTTGCTGTTAGGGCACAGACCTCCAATGGCTGACAGGCACCTAATGCATTCATAACATGTAAGAAAAAAGCTGTCTAAAGTCACCTACCTAAGGTTTACTTGGTGAAAATCTCACATTGGCAGGCAAGTCTGACTTCTAAAGAGTGCATATGGCGATTTGGAAAACATTTGGTTCGGCGCAATGCGCCCCCACAAACAGAATATGAAACTCTGGTGACCTTTGACCTCCCTGATAACACCCAAATACTTACTTTAGACTGTCTACGACACTCCAAACATGGTAGAAAGCCCATTTTTCTCACAAAATAGAATAGCCAGAACCCCTACCTATAATTTCCACCTCCAAAATGCCAACATTTTCCAACAAAAAGGCTTCTTACACTTACTTTTGCAAGATGGCATCAAAATGCTAATTCTGCGCATGTCTGTAATGGTGACCTTTCACCTGTGAGCACACAGATCCTTCGCCGAGCATGCAGCCCCTTTGCTGTGAGCACACAGCTCTTTCGCTGTGAGCACACGGGTACTTCGCTGAGCACACAGCCCATTCGCTGTGAGCACACAGCTCCTTCGGCGAGCACGCAGCCCATTCGCTGTGAGCACACAGCTCCTTCGGCGAGCACGCAGCACCTTCGCTGTGAGCACACAGCTCCTTCGCCGAGCATGCAGCCCCTTCACTGTGAGCACACAGCTCCTCCGCTAAAACAGCTTTTGTCCCAATGGTCCTTCGTAAGCGACGTCTGCCATAATAAATTTCGCGTCAAATCCTTGACAGTTCAAGCAAACGTACAAAGCGCTTTCGAATTCTAGGGCGCTCCTTGTTGCATTACGACAAATTCCTACGTCGAGTCTTTCACAGCCACCAAATACACTTAACGGTGTGTTAGAGCGACCAATTACGTAAAATTCAAACGGCTAATTACGCCTTGTGACCCGAAAAAAAACATGCCGCGCCTCTTAGGATTCCCAAAGGAACAATGTGGGGAAAATCTGGTTTGGGCTCGAGCGCTGGTGAAACGAGGAGGTTCGAAGTGAAAAACCACCTCCCAACAGATGTATAGATCAAAATGAATAGCGGATCTTTATACGTTTTTCCAGTAGCCTACATTCTAGGTGAAGATTGAGAAGATGTAGAACACGCGGATCTGAATACAAGGATGTACAAAAAGGCCTTAAAAAACAAACAAAACATCTGTTTGGATAGTAGCAACACATGATGTTTAAGTACCGACCTTTTTTTCAAAACACGAAAGGCAGGTAGCACCCTCGAGCTTAGTACCGGGCGGATGTTGAGAGTTCTATCGCCGCTCAGTGCTTGTCGTAAGACGGTCAGTGCTAGTAGCCCGGCCCAGCAGAATCTAAAATTATAGGAGGGCTGATGCTGAAGTGATGAGACGAGCACGCTGTGTTCACGTACCCACAGACTGATCACACGCGCGCGGTCCCTTGTTCACGTGCACAGCCACACACACAGTCAGTAACACACAGGACAGACACACAGCCACAAAAACGTCCTACACAGAAAAGAAAGAGAGAGAGAGACAGACCCCCTTATTTCCTGGGTGGTTACATATCAAAACTCCTTGTTACGTTCTGTTTTATATGAAACATTATTTTTCAGCTTTTCAAAAGTCAACGCAAAGAAATACTGATAGATACAGGGAGAGAAAAACGCTAGGACGTGGCATTACAAGGCAAAGAAAATTGGCCAGTGCCGAAGAAGCCTGCTTCGAGCCTACCATGCAAGGCGGTTTCATCCGGTTTCTATCACGCCAAGGTACGAAGCAGAAACACTGTCACAAAAACCGTATATATATATTTTGAAATGGGATATATATTTTTAAAAGCAGTCAAATTAAATTCAAATATGTTTTGAAAATGCGATATGTTTTTTAAAAGCAGTCAAATTAAATACACATATGTTTTGAAAGTGGATATGTCTTTTGAAAACAATATGCAGTTTAAAATCGCAAGTTAATGAAAAAAACTTCCCCATATTCAAATTCAATTAACCCTCGATTTTATAGTGTGGTGACTTCCAAAAAGTGGTCGATTTGAAAGTGGTGGATCTAAAAGTGGTGGATCTAAATGTGGTCTATTTGTAATACGTCGCATTTTACCTTTTGTGGGACTTTTGCTATCTGATCAAATAACAGCTCTAAACAGATACTTGATATAAAATACCAGTTTATAAGTTTAAGAAATAGTTACTAACGTTTTTTTGTCGGCAAATGTTTAGTAATTATCTTAACTATGCTGCTTTTTGACAATAAGTCTTGCTTTCTAGCATCCTACATAGCCAAGTAGCTGAACAATGCATGACGGGATAGCTCGGCAGACGGCGGCCCCCCCCGGGGGGGGGGGCGAGATCGCTGGGGGGGGGGTGAGACCGCTGTGACACCGGCTCAAACTCCTTTTCCAGCTTATGTTACTGTTTTATGTCATCGGAGGAATCTGCTTGGAGATTACCGGGACCCGACCGGACAGTTTGTTGAAGTAAAGTATATCATACAAAAGACAACAAAACACACTAAACTTAAAGGAAATTGGTCCTTGTCATAATTTTTATATATCTATATCTCTTGATATGCACTTTTGAAAATTTATTGTTCTCGCAACAGCCCGGCCAGGGCCGGTTCGTATATGTGATCCAATCATAATTTGTGTACTAGTATATCTCTTGATATATGCATTCTTTTTATCTATTGTTTCCGTAAACATCCTGCCGAGCCATGGTTTGTAAATGTGGTAATATCATAACTTGTGTATATCTCTTGATATTCCTTTTCTTTTTTTATTGTTCCCGAAAACATCCCGGTCGTGCCTCGGATTGTAAGTGTGATCCTATCATAACGTAATAATCATGGAAATATGCTCTCCGTGCTTTCCCCCGGTGCTACTGATTGACGACAGTCGTTTCATCAGATGTGTCCGACAAATCGTAGATCTCTTCTAGGATCTTCCTGTCGTCCGTCAGTACCGCAAATTCTTCGAAGTCGAACGAGTTGTCCGGCCGTACGAGGCGGCAGCACATCTTGTCGATGGCGGTGGTCGCCATGACGGTTTGAACGAAGCCGTCCACCAAATTGTCCACGTTAAGCTTCAGCGTCTCGAATTGTTTGTTGTCCACTGATAAAAGCCTTTCCGATTCATTACTCCAGTTGCCGACGGCGTCCTTCACGGACAGATTCGTGCCGAGGTACTCCCAGGAATCTTTGGTCCCGTCCAAGGTGTCTGGCAGGGGCAGGTGGGCGCGTCTACTGAAGATGCAGAGCGGCCGGAAACCGTCAGGGGTCGCATGGGCCATCAGGCGCGTATCGAAGACGTACTCCCTGCCCTCCTCGTCCGGGAGGGTGCAGGCGTGGTGCCACTGGGAGCTGGACCAGTTCTTGTGACCGACGAGGGCCTGGACGATGAACTTCTCGTACCTAAGGTCTAGCGCCATCAGCTTGTCCAGTTCCTTCTGTGACGTCACGGTGTACACCCCTTGTCCACAGTTGCTATAAGGGACCTTGATGACGGCTTTCCCGCCTAATGCCTGGACGGCAGTCGGTATCTGGGCCTTGGTCACGCGCAGGAACGTACGGGGGGTCCGGATGCGAAGCCGCGTGCCTCCCTGCTGCTTGTTGAAGTCTTCATACGCCACAGCGGCCAGAAGTTTGTTCATTCCTCCGGCCAGATCGCAGGAGATCGGGTTAAAGACGACGGTCTTGGTGGTGAGAGGGATGGGCGTCCACGGTTTCTGAGTGACGTAACGGAAGGCAGCTCTGACGGCGTGCCATTGGTCCTCCTCGTCTCTGACCTCCATGATGCCGCCCGTCCAGCGGATGTTGTGTTCTTTGGGCTGATCCAGGAAACTCTCCACGAGGTACACAGGCTCCTTTGTGATGTCGGCTAGCGCCGTGGCGTAGGCTCTATTCTCGAGTTGGTTCTTGTCCAGCACTACCGCCAGGGGCTTGTTGCTGAGAGAAGGGTCACACTTGCTGGAAATCGTGTCGCGAAACGTCTCACCCATGAGCTTGTGGTAGCCGCTGTCCATCCCCGTACCGCCGTGTGGCATGTACTTCAGTCCGGCCGATTCCGAGTTGACCTCCAGGACTCGTCCATCCCCGTAACTGACGTCATCAGTTAGATACTGAGCTATGTCCAGTATCAGGGTGAAGTGCACGAAGTTAGGGTGTACGAAGTTGTACGAAGTTGTACTAAGTTACAACCGTTTCCCACTGGCTTTGAGGCTATATCGGGAGTCACAGATGACGTCAAAACATTTATTGGATGACGTAATCTAACTAAGTTGTCCTAAGTTGTGCAAAGTTACGTGACGTCATCTAACTTCGGACAGTGGGCAGGGTAGGTCAACAAGTGTGCGAAGTTGTCCTAAGTTGTGCAAAGTTACGTGGCGTCATCTAACTTTGGACAGTGGGCATGGTAGGTCAACAAGTGTGCGAAGTTGTCCTAAGTTGTGCAAAGTTACGTGACGTCATCTAATTTTGGACAGCAGGCAGGGTAGGTCAACAAGTGTGCGAAGTTGTCCTAAGTTGTGCAAAGTTACGTGACGTCATCTAACTTTGGACAGTGGGCAGGGTAGGTCAACAAGTGTGCGAAGTTGTCCTAAGTTGTGCAAAGTTACGTGACGTCATCTAACTTTGGACAGTGGGCAGGGTAGGTCAACAAGTGTGCGAAGTTGTCCTAAGTTGTGCAAAGTTACGTGACGTCATCTAACTTTGGACAGTGGGCAGGGTAGGTCAACAAGTGTGCGAAGTTGTCCTAAGTTGTGCAAAGTTACGTGACGTCATCTAACTTTGGACAGTGGGCATAGTAGGTCAACAAGTGTGCGAAGTTGTTCTAAGTTGTGCAAAGTTACGTGACGTCATCTAACTTTGGACAGTGGGCAGGGTAGGTCAACAAGTGTGCGAAGTTGTCCTAAGTTAATTAATATATAGTAAAAACTTATATATGTGTAAATAAGATACACACCACTCACGCATATATATGAATAAAATATAGATGCACATTAATCAGCACAAAATCAATGTTCATGCATTGTAAAAAAATTCATTTATTTCAAGTCTTTTTGTCTTTTATTTCTCCTCTTAACGTTCGTTTGAACAATGCACACAATAATTATAATGACGTCATAACTTCGGACAACTTCGGACAACTCCGTACACCCCCCGGCTGACTGTCCAAAGTTAAGATGACGTCATGGTTATGGTGACGTCATAACTTCGGACAACTTCGGACAACTACGCACACCCCCGGCTGACTGTCCAAAGTTAGGATGACGTCATGGTTAGCGTGACGTCATAACTTCGGACAACTACGGACAACTTTGGACAACTTTGGACAACTTCTGACATCTAACTTAACTTAGGACAACTTCGGGCATTTCACCCTGATACTGGACATGGGTGTGCCATTGGTCCTCCTCGTCTCTGACCTCCATGATGCCGCCCGTCCAGCGGATGTTGTGTTCTTTGGGCTGATCCAGGAAACTCTCCACGAGGTACACAGGCTCCTTTGTGATGTCGGCTAGCGCCGTGGCGTAGGCTCTATTCTCGAGTTGGTTCTTGTCCAGCACTACCGCCAGGGGCTTGTTGCTGAGAGAAGGGTCACACTTGCTGGAAATCGTGTCGCGAAACGTCTCACCCATGAGCTTGTGGTAGCCGCTGTCCATCCCCGTACCGCCGTGTGGCATGTACTTCAGTCCGGCCGATTCCGAGTTGACCTCCAGGACCACCATTTCGCGCTGCCCGGCAGCGGTGACACCCGGGAAGAGGTCCGCTCCGGCCCAGCGGAAATGTTTAGGCCTGTGCGTCAGTAGTTTCCATAGAGCTTCCGGTTGGACGTCTTTGTGTTCTTTGCAGTACCTGAAAGAACAAGGAAAATTACAAATCTGTACCGCTATTGGTGGAATCCATGCAACCAGATTCATTGAATCGATAGCCTACTACTATCCAGGGAATCTTGCCACATTCAAGGTCATTCAAAATCCAGAACCATTAATTGTCGTGTTACCGATGCCAGCAACAACATTTGAAATTTAACGGTAAGAGAAAGAAGCGTAAGGATACCTGAGTATGATCTGTTCCGTGTCAAGTTGCAGGAAGGTGGTGACCGCGTGGGGTGTGTCTTCGCCTCGCCCATGGCGGGGTGCAGGAAGCTGAATGGGCGGGACTCCCTGGGGTGGATGACGTAGGCCATGACGTTACTGTGATTGACAGTTATGAGGTAACGACAGGAGTGGTGTGATGGTGATCTGACGCTTCGGGGACTCTTCGCCTTCTGGAGAATACATGAAAATGCCATGCATGAACGAAAACGTCATTTACCGATACATGTCATCCACAGTACTAATATTGTAAATCACATTCTCACAAATATGTAACTTGAATATATCGCAATTTCCAAAGACTTCTACTGCCTTGGGATTGACCAGTTTTACTGGTGAGCTCCACGTTCATGAATCGAAAGGACATGAGCAACAATGTATTGCTATTAAAATACCTCTTCCCATCATGCATCACTACTTTGGAAACAAAATGGAGGCACTCCAAGACGGGACCTAATCCAATACAGATTCTGCTATCACAAACCTGTAAAAATGGCGACGTGTACACCTCATCCACTTTATTGGGAAACAAAATGGCGGGCCCATGGACGGGAACGAAACCAATACAGGTCTTGCATATTCAGTCGCATGAAAAATTATTTCCTGAACTCAAGGTTCCATGTACATTTTAATAACGCAAACTACGATATGGAAGAGTTTTTTTGTAAGGCCGACACTTTGTGTCTTACGTATACGGAATATTTATCCTAAATTGACCCCGTCACCAATAGTAGTTCAGGTATTATAAAGTAGTGCGTTACCGTCCCTGAAAAGGCCGTAGTCATTATCATGTGCAAACCACTAGTGCACAACAGCAATATGTCAACGGTGCTGAATGGTTCAGTTTTGACACTGTTCGATTACAATCACGGTTTCTTCGAGCAGCGTGAATGTGCGCCTTGATACTGTTACCGGGTCACTGCGTGTGTGTCGGCTACAGTTCCATGACCTCCGCGAACGAAAAGAGATCGAGCACATTTAAGTTCACTCTGATATATTATGCAGATTGTATTCACACCTATTTAATGTTTGTACCTCCCTTGTGCGCCAAGCTATATATTATGAGGCATGGACTAACTGTGGGGTCCTTTACTACTTGAATCCCCATAGGCAGTACTCAGTACTAGTATGACCTTGACGATCACGTGATTTCCACTCAAACCAAGTAGGCGTCCCAAACCTAACTGCCAGTACCACCTTACCTGCAAGTAGGCCAAACTAGTTCCCACCCTGATCAAGTATGGACGAAAAAATTCCGACTTTCTTAGAAAAGTTACAAACCGTATTAACTGCTCCGGAAGGTGTTTCGGAATCTTGAGTAGTTGAATGCTTACTGTAGACTGACTGCGCAGTGTTTGTCAGGACGCTTTACCTGGGAAATGCAGCAAAACTAGTCCGACCACTTTTAGCAGGCACGGATCTAGTATAGTACGTGTAACACAAACTCTGCTGTTCGGGGTTGTAACTGGCCCCTCTAGGTATAGGTGGCCGGTGGATGTTGGGCGGGCTGCTATTAGCGAGATTTAATCAGGCCAGGATCTAGTACACTTAAAAGTTTAAATCGCCCTTGCACGAGCTGTCATGGGGTCAACAACACGAGTTTAGAGGCGTGAACAGATAAACAGTACAGCTTAAAGGTGAATTTCAATCAATTAAACAATCAATATAAATCAATTAATCAAACGAACCGTGTTGGCATTTGGCAGAATTGATGATGTCAATTATCGCCAATTTAAAATGCCTGAAAAGTAAAAGACGTTTAAAGAGAATTTAAGTACATATATACAGACAATTTGACATTTTACGGTTTTAAAATCTGGCCACCTCTCTGCCCAGTGGCGTTGTACAAATCGCGCCCAATCTTGAGACACTTTTGCATACTGTGGAGAGAAGCGGTCTGTAGGGGGGAGGGTCCTAATAAGGACTGCATTGGCTTCCTGTACAAAAACATACATGAAAAAGGGCTTCAAAACTCACCAGTATTTCAATCTCTAAAATTTCCGTCCTACTGGATAGCTAAACATGTCAACTTACCGTTTGTGGAAAAAGCCAGGCTTCGACTCCGGCATTTTCTCCCGCTATCAGCTGTTAAAACCAAAACAACACTGACCTCTGAACTCCCAGCCAGAAGAAGCATGCTTCACCACCTTGTAGACAGGTCCCACAACATGAAATGTAACACCTCTAAGGTCAACTAAGGTCACGATTTCTGTCCAGATTTGAAAAATAAACACTCCCCTTGTCCCACTGGCAGAAAACTGGCCAAATATGACTACAACTGGCTTCAAGAAAAAAAATTCAAAAATAATATAAGAGCAGGTCACAGTTTTAATAGTAAGCCCCTCCCCTGTAGGGCCCGAGAAACCCGGAAGTGAGCTTCGCATCAGCGTCGACAGCACGCTTCGAAAGGAACGAAATCGGTAGACAAGTAAGTTACGTTACGCATTTCACAATTTCATTCATTGCATGGTACTGATATGGCGTGTCCCTTTTATTCCTGCCCTCTTAGTTCACTCTCCGGCTAGCCCGGGGGTTCCTGCAACGTTTGATGTTTCAATTCCCAATTGCAGGGATTTAACGTATAACCCATTTTAAGTGTGGAAGGGGAGGTTGGTGATCATGACAATGACTTTGTATAAGGCGACGTGTTAATACAATGTAGCAACTTATTATATACATTTTTGTTGATTTTTCCAAGTCCTCATCATAGTAAGAGGTTAGGTCATTTTCACCTTTGAAAAGCAAATGGTGAGTAAAGCAGTGATAATATAAAATGATTTATCTACAGATGCATGTATCTTACTTGGCATCTTATATAATGTACCCTTATTGCTGCTTATGTTTCACTCTCAGGGCTCCTCCATCAAAGTTTAGCCCCACAGAGTCAGAGAAATATGAGTGGGATGATATAGACATCTGCATGAGGTAACATGACTTATAACAAGTTATCTGTCCAGCTGGACTTTACACATCATATGTTGCCAGAGTATGATACAAAATCATTGTTTTATCTGCACAGTTACATCTAATGTAGTGTTGCAGCAATCAACGCAGCTCACACTATCACCAAACATTGTTTTCAGCCATTGTGCATCCTTTAGACTTGAGGATGATGCTGGAAAATTGAGATAAAGCAATGCTTTGTGTGTTGCTGTGTTTATGTTTCAGTTCTGGTTCTTGCTGAATGAGTTTAGTTGAGCTGTTACTGCTGCACCAGTTTCCTTTACACCTGTGTTCACTGGTGTTGGGGGATCTTCACCTGTGTTCACTGGTGTTGGGGGATCTTCACATGTATTCACTAATGTTTGGGGGATCTTCACCTGTGTTCGCTGGTGGAGGGGGATCTTCACCTGTATTCACTGGTGTTTGGGGATCTTCATATGTATTCACTAATGTTGGGGGGATCTTCACCTGTGTTCACTGGTGGAGGGGGATCTTCACCTGTGTTCACTGGTTTTGGGGGATCTTCACCTGTATCTACTGGTGTTAGGGGATCTTCATATGTATTCACTGGTGTTGGGGGATTTCATATGTATTCACTGGTGTTGGGGGATCTTCATATGTATTCACTGGTGGAGGGGGACTCCATATGTATTCACTGGCGTTGGGGGATTTTATATGTATTCACTGGTGTTGGGGGATCTTCATATGTATTCACTGGTGGAGGGGGGATCTTTCAATATGTATTCACTAGTATTGGGGGATCTTTACCTGTATTCACTGGTGGAGGGGGATCTTCACCTGTATTCACTGGTGTTGGGGGATCTTCATATGTATTCACTGGTGTTGGGGGATCTTCACCTGTGTTCACTGGTGTTAGGGGATCTTCATATGTATTCACTGGTGTTGGGGGATCTTCATATGTATTCACTGGCGTTGGGGGATCTTCTTATGTATTCACTGGTGGCGGGGGAGTCATATGTATTTACTGGTGGTGATCTCTATCTGCACTCATTTGTGGTGGTGACCCAGGTATGAGGGTGACAGAACTGATAATAGAATATCTGCGATTACTTGTTCAAATTGCATGGACGATTTGTACAAATTGCATGTTTGTGCTACTCTCTAAGCAGAGGTTAGGCGCCGGCTGTTTTTTAAACGTTTTTTGGGTGTTTTTATCGGGCTTTCTATTTTGTACCATTTTATTGATGTCTCGTGTGGTTAGGCCACAAAATGGAAATCTCGATAAAAACGCCGAAAACAACGTCCAAAAACAGCCGGAGCATAACCTCTGCTTGGAGAGTATGTTTGTGCTACATGTACAATCTTATCAAATCGCCACACATTGCAGTAAAACATAATTCCACTATATGGTTGGGTCCACTAGCCCTTTATCTCACACCACCCTCCATTAGAATACCCCTGTGGACAGACCCACAAAGACCCATGTGAACAGACACTACTGTATATCATCCTGAACAGAGACAGTCGCCCAGACTGCTGTTTAATACCTGCTATTTCTTATTATAATTAACTTACAACAGTTGTCGCCGTTTGTTCTTGTACGACCGTTTAAGTTTAAGTTGACTTGACGTTTCATCAACCGTCAACGTTGACAGCAATTCTCTCTGCGTGCTACGGGTACAAATCAAGTTTATCACCACAGACGATTGTCACTGGTTACGCGGGATCTCTGCTTCTCTGCGCATGCAGACCGCTTCTCTCCACAGTTTGCAGTTTTCAAGATTGGTCGCGAATTGTACAACGCCACTGGGTAGAGAGGTGGCAAGGAATGTTTCCTAGAGCATAGGCTATATGAGACCGTGTATCGTTGCAGTACAGGGTATTTAGATGCGACTTTCGTGTGAGTATATGCCCTGTGACCGAGCGGTATATCGGCTATTACGTGCGGCGAAAAGGTACGGCGAGATCTTTTAACAGGTACAGCGAGATTTTTTGCTTACGGCGGAAAAGGAGTTTCATGGGGGTGAATTTGGTACAAAAATCATCTGTGAATTTACATTAAAGAACAGTTTGCATGAAAATCCAGTTGATATTGATTTGTCGCCGAATACCCTTCGAGCATCTATAACAACATTATCATAGCTTTAGTAGTCGACATATACACCATTAATTAATATTACGTCATTTGGACATTATAGTGTTCTGAAGTTGACAATTCGGTACAAAATCACCAGTGAATCTTCAATTTTAGCATTGTAGCCATATAAACACATTCTTGAGATGCAAAAGCAGGTTATGGTAGCTGGACTGGAGTACTATGTGTAGCTGGACTAGAGTACTATGGACTGTGTCTATTATTCACTATAGCTATGCACATTCGGAAAGGTACATTAGGGTTGCCCTTATTTTACCCGTTGTTGACTTATTTACCGATACTTTCAAAAAACTTTAAAAACAATTTGCCATCATTCGATGGACAATATCATGACTCAATTCAGTTCAGTTTAGTTCAGTTTAGTTCGGTTCATCGTCGTATGTACGTGTTGCCGCGAATAATACTGTCCCAGACATCTCTGTCCAACATGGCGGCCAGCAGGTCGCGATTCTTTAGTCCATCTTCTTCTTTCAGACCTTTCTTGAGTGCCAGACTATAGGTCTTTCATGATTATATTAATGAAATATTGCCATTGATAGCCAGTTGAACCATGCCATTGGCGTGGAGCCCCCGAAAGATACTGCTCAATTTTCAAACCGGGACCCGGGCAGTTTGTTGAAGTAAGGTATCATACAAAAGGCAACAAAACACACTAAACCTAAAGGAAATTGGTCCTTGTCATAATTTGCATACCTCTCTATATCTTGATATACATGTTTAAAATGTCTGTTCTCACAAACCACCCGGCCGAGCAGTTTTCCAAATGTGATCCTATCATAATTTTTGTATATCTCTTGATATGCATTTTTTTTTAAATTTTCGTCTTCCCGCAAACATCCCGGCCGGGCTCCAGTTTGTAAATGTGGTCCTATCATAACGTAATAAATATGGGAAATATAATCTCCGTGCTTTCCCCTGGTGCTACTAGTTGACGACACTTGTTTCATCAGATGTGTCCGACAAATCGTAGATCTCTTCCAGGATCTTCCTGTCGTCTGCCAGTACCGCGAATTCTTCGAAGTCGAACGAGTTGTCCGGCCGTACGAGGCGGCAGCACATCTTGTCGATGGCGGTGGTCGCCATGACGGTTTGAACGAAGCCGTCCACCAAATTTTCCACACTGAGCCCCAGCGCCTCGAACGGTTCGTTGTCCACGGACAGAAGCCTTTCCGTGTCCGACTGCCAGGCGCCGATGGTGTCCTTGATCGACAGATTGGTGCCGAGGTACTCCCAGGAATCCTCGGTCCCGTCCAAGGTGTCTGGTAGTGGCAGGTGGGCGCGTCTACTGAAGATGCAGAGCGGCCGGAAACCGTCAGGGGTCGAATGGACCATCAAGCGCGTATCGAAGACGTACTCCCTGCCCTCCTCGTCCGGGAGGGTGCAGGCGTGGTGCCACTGGGAGCTGGACCAGTTCTTGTGACCGACGAGGGCCTGGACGATGAACTTCTCGTAGTTAAGGTCCAGCGCCATCAGCTTGTCCAGTTCCTTCTGTGACGTCACGGTGTATACACCCTGTCCACAGTTGCTATAAGGAACCTTGATGACGGCTTTCCCACCTAGTGCCTGGACGGCAGTCGGTATCTGGGCCTTGGTCACGCGCAGGAACGTACGGGGCGTCCGGATGTGAAGTCCCGTGCCTCCCTGCTGCTTGTTGAAGTCGTCATACGCCATGGCGGCAAGAAGCTTGTTCCTTCCCCCGGACAGATCGCTGGCGATGTGGTTAAAGACGACGGTCTTGGTGGTGAGAGGGATGCGCGTCCACGGTTTCTGAGTGACGTAACGTAAGGCAGCTCTGACGGCGTGCCATCGGTCCTCCACGTCTCTGACCTCCATGATGCCGTCCGTCCAGCGGATGCTGTGTTCTTTGGGCTGGTCCACGAAAGTCTCCACGAGGTACACAGGCTCCTTTGTGATGTCGGCCAGCGCCGTGGCGTAGGCGATAGGCTCTATTTGCTGGCGATGTGTGTTCTGCTTGTCGTGCAGTACCGCCAGGGGCATGTTGCGGAGAGAAGGGTCGCACTTACTGGAGACCGTATCGAGGAACGTCTCGCCCATTAGCTTGTGGTAGCTGCTGTCCATACCCGTACCGCCGTGAGGCATGTACTTCGGTCCGGTCGGGACCGAATTGACCTCTACAACCACCATCTCGCGCTGCCCGGTCGCGGCGACACCCGCAAAGAGGTCCCCTCCGGCCCAGCGGAAGTGTTTAGGCCGGTACGTCAGAATTTTCCATAGAGCTTCCGGTTGGACCTCTTTGTGTTCTTTGCGGTACCTGCAAGGACAAGGAAAATTACAAATCTGTACCGCTATTGGTGGAATCCATGCAGCCAGATTCATTGAATCGATAGCCATTTCGTAAACGGGCAACCACTATTCAGGAAATCTTGCCACATTGAAGATCATTCAAAACCCCAAACCATTGATTGTACGTGGTCTCTCCGATGCTAAGATTGAAAATTTAATGGTAAGAAAAAGAAGTGTAAGAATACCTGTGTATGATCTGTTCTGTGTCGAGATGCAGGAAGGCGGTGACCGTGGGGTGTGTCTTCGCCTCGCCCATGGCAGGGTGCAGGAAGCTGTAGGGGCGAGCCTCCCTGGGGTGGATGACGTAGGCCATGACGTCACTGTGATTGACAGGTATTGTGGTATGAGAGAACGACGTGTGGTGTGCTGGTGATCTGACGCTTCGGGGACTCTTCGCCGTCTGGAGAATACATGAAAATGCCATGTATGAACGAATACGTCATTTACAGATAATGGCCATCTACGGTACTAATATTGTAAATGAGAAATATGTAACTTGAATAAGGAGCCATTTCCAAAGACTTCTACTGCCTTGGGATTGATCGGGTAACAATATATTGCTGTTATATCACCTCTTCCCATCATGCATCATTCCTTTGGAAGCAAAATGGAGGCACTCAAAGACGGGACCTAATCCAATACAGGTTCTGCTATCACAAACTTGTAAGAATGACGACATCCCTTCCCATTGTACACCCCATCCACTCTGTTGGGAAACAAAATGGCGGTCCCAAGGACGGCAACGAAACCAATACAGGTCTTGCATATTCAGCCGCATGAAAAATCATTTCCTGAATAACTCAAAGGTTCCAGGTACTTTTTGATAACGCAAACTACGACATGGTAGTCGTCCGCAAGAGATGTTTTCTTTAAGGCGGACACTTTGTGTCTTATGTAAGTTCACATAACACAGTATTTATCCTCAATTGACCTCGTCACCAATAGTAGTTCGGGTATAAAGTAGTGCGTTACAGTCCTTGAAAAGGACATTGTTATCATCATAATATGCACAACAGCAATTTGGAAACCATGCTGGTCCAGTTTTAAGACTACAGTTCCATGATTTCCACGAACGAAAGAACGAAAAGAGATCGAACAAATAGAAAGTTCATTTTGTAATATTGTGCAGATTGTATTCACACATATTGAATTTTGCTATATACCTTCCCTGTGCACCCTGCTTTAGACTTTGAGGTATTGATTCACTTTAGGGGCACTTTAGGACTAGTTCCCACTGCGAGCAAGTATGGGCAAAAAATTACGACGTTTTTTTTTAGGAAATTGACAAACCGTATTCACCGCTCTGGAAGGGGTTTCGGAATCTCAAGTAGTCCTAATACCCCCTCACATTAGGCGAAAATCGATCGGACGACGAGTCTGCGAGCTCTAAATTACGAGGAGGTATGACCCTGATGCCGACGAAGAAATGGCAGAGTTCCCCCCTTCCCGTCAGGGCCATGCCTCCTCGTAATTTGTAGCTCGCAGACACGTCGTCCGATCAATTTTCGCCTAATGTGAGGGGGGGTATAAAGTGACCCTTAAGTGAATGCTTACTGTAGGCTGACTGCGCAGTGTTTGTCAGGACGCTTCACCTTGGTACTGCACTAAAACCAGACCGACCACTTTTAGAGGGCGCGGATCTAGTATAGTCTTTGTAAAACATACTCTGCTGTACGGGGTTGTACAGACCTTTGCTTCATTTCATGAATTCAGTGGACATTAATGTCTTCGAAACATGACAAAAATCACCAGTGAATCAGAAGTTACATTAAAGAACCAGTTTGACTTTAATTATCGGTGGACATTAATTGTGTCACCAATCACGCTCCGAGTACTTAAACCTTTGTAACATCACCATAGCTTTAGTAATCGACAAATTGACCAAATATAACGTCATGTGGACGTTGTAATCTTTGGAACTTGACAATTCGATACAAAATCACCAGTGAATTTACATCATTTCACCGTTGCAGCCTTACAAACACATTCATAAGATGCAAGAGCACATTGTGGCATTTGGACTAGAGTACTATGTGCAGCTTTACATTTGTCCTTTGTGGCTACTTTTCAGTATGCACGTTTGGAAAAAGCACATTAGGGTTGCCCTTAGTTTACCCGTTATTGACATATTTACCGATATTTTCAAAACAGACAGAAGTTTGCCATCATTCTATGGACAATAACATGACTCAATTCAGTTCAGTTCATCCTCGTATGTACGTGTTGCTGCGAATAATACTGTCCCAGACATCTCTGTCCAACATGGCGGCCAGCAGGTCGCGATCCCTTGGTCCTTCTTCTTCTTTCAGCCCTTTCTTGAGTGCAAGGCTAGGTCTTTTTGATAACATTAATAAAATATTGCCAATAACAACCAGTTGAACCATGCTACTGCCGTGAAGCCCCAAAAAGTTATATTACGGTCAAATGTTCAAACCGGGACCCGGCCAGACAGTTTGTTGAAGTTAAGTATAATACAAAATACAAAAAACACAATTTGGTCCCTGTCATAATTTGTGTATATCTCTATATATCTTGATATGCGTCGATGTAGGTTAGACATCCAGGTAATAAGATATGCCAAAAGCAGTTACTCAAGCAACTGGATATGATTTTGGAAACGGTCAGACGCTTCAACTGGAATCCACCAAGTTTTCGTCAGTATCACTCTGTCACAAACGTCTGACCGTTTCCAAAATCATATCCTGTTGCTAGAGAAGCTGCTTTTTTGCATATCCTTGTATGCATTTCTTTTAGTTATTGGACCCGCAAACATCCCGGCCGGGCTCCGGTTTGTAAATGTGGTTCTATCATAACGTAATAATCATGAGAAATATGCTCTCTGACTCTGTGCTTTCCCCAGGTGCTACTAATTGACGACACTCGTTTCATCAGATGTGTCCGACAAATCGTAGATCTCTTCCAGGATCTTTCTGTCGTCTGCCAGCACCGCGAATTCTTCGAAGTCGAACGAGTTGTCCGGCCGTACGAGGCGGCAGCACATCTTGTCGATGGCGGTGGCCGCCATGACGGTTTGAACGAAGCCGTCCACCAAATTTTCCACGCTGAGCCCCAGCGCCTCGAACGGTTCGTTGTCCACGGACAGAAGCCTTTCCGTGTCCGACTGCCAGGCGCCGATGGTGTCCTTGATCGACAGATTGGTGCCGAGGTACTCCCAGGAATCTTCGGTCCCGTCCAAGGTGTCTGGTAGTGGCAGGTGGGCGCGTCTACTGAAGATGCAGAGCGGCCGGAAACCGTCAGGGGTCGCATGGACCATCAAGCGCGTATCGAAGACGTACTCCCTACCCTCCTCGTCCGGGAGGGTGCAGGCGTGGTGCCACTGGGAGCTGGACCAGTTCTTGTGACCGACGAGGGCCTGGACGATGAACTTCTCGTAGTTAAGGTCCAGCGCCATCAGCTTGTCCAGTTCCTTCTGTGACGTCACGGTGTACACCCCCTGTCCGCAGTTGCTGTAAGGGACCTTGATGACGGCTTTCCCGCCTAGTGCCTGGACAGCAGTCGGTATCTGAGCCTTGGTCACGCGCAGGAACGTACGGGGGGTCCGGATGCGAAGCCCCGTGCCTCCCTGCTGCTTGTTGAAGTCTTCATACGCCATGGCGGCAAGAAGCTTGTTCCTTCCTCCGCCAGACAACATGAGATCGGGTTAAAGACGACGGTCTTGGTGGTGAGAGGGATGCGCGTCCACGGTTTCTGTGTGACGTAACGGAACGCAGCTCTGACGGCGTGCCATTGGTCCTCCACGTCTCTGACCTCCATGATGCCGTCCGTCCAGCGGATGTTGTGTTCTTTGGGCTGGTTCAGGTAAGCCTCCACAACGTACACAGGCTCCTTTGTGATGTCGGCCAGCGCAGCTGCGTAGCCGCTAGTCTCGAGTTGGTTCTTGTCCAGCACTACCGCCAGGGGCTTGTTGCGGAGAAACGGGTCGCACTTGCTGGAAACTGTGTCGCGAAACGTCTCGCTCATGAGCTTGTGGTAGCCGCTGTCCATCCCCGTACCGTGTGGCATGTACTTCTGTCCGCTCGGGCACGAGTTGACCTCCAGACCACCATCTCCGCCGCCGCCGCGGTGACACCCGGGAAGAGGTCCGCTCCGGCCCAGCGGAAGTGTTTTGGCCGGTACGTCAGTAGTTCCCACAGAGCTTCCCGGTTGGACGTCTTTGTGTTCTTTGCAGTATCTGAAAGAACAAAGCACATTACAGATCAGCGTCGCCATCTTGCCACTTTTGCAAGCCAACACCATTGGTCAATTGCTTATGTCACGTGTTCTAAGGGAATGGTCACTGGAACAGTGAAGAGGACTGTAGTACAAATGTAGTAGTGAAACCGGAAAAAGTCAGTGTTTCTTTAGTGTGTCAAAACTTTGGATACAATTTGAGTATTTATTTTGACAACATTGATCTACTAGTGCGCTCTTACAAGGGCACCTCACTAAATACCTCATTTGACTAAAACAAGGTATACACATGCTTTGGTAATTAAGTTTTCTCACTTGACATGTGAAGCGGAGATCCAATCACACCTCGAGCACGTCAAAGAACCCACCACACATATTGATCGTAGTTTATCCGATGCAAACAGCAAAGTAGATGATCTTAAATTTATGAAAATTAAAAGAAAGAAGAATATCTGAGTATGATTTGTTCTGTGTCTAGTTGCAGGAAGGCGGTGACCGTGGGGTGTGTCTTCGCCTCCCCCATGGCGGGGTGCAGGAAGCTGAAGGGGCGGGACTCCCTGGGGTGGATCACGTAGGCCATGACGTCACTGTGATTGACAGGCAGCAGTAGGCTGGGACGACGGGTGATGTGATGACGTCAGTAGCGACCTATATGAGTTTTATGACATGCATGAGTGACGTTTGTTGAATAGGTTCATCAGTCACGTATGGGGGGGGGGGGGGCAGATGGTCCACGCAAGTCTCGGACCTAGTCTCGCGCTCTCGCGACACTAGGTCACGCCGTGAACAAGATGTACTGAGAAGACATCCAGACTTTGGAGGTACTTGTTTAAGCCTTACAAAGTGTCAAAGGTTGAAGAATATTCTTTTTTTTGGATAAAATAATGAAGTATCAAAAAATGAGTGACTTCGTTACGCACAGGCATTTAGCTGTTCTTGGTATTTGTAGGAATGACCGAATGAAGACCTTTACATTCTTGGCACACTGGACTATTAAGTACAAGTCGCAACAAAACATGTTGAACAGATGTATATACCAGATACAAATTCAATTTTCATCAGATAAATTTAGCTTCTCTTCGCTTTTCAGCTATAGGGAAGACATCAGATCGGTTTTACAATGAAACAAATTGTCTGGGAATATGAATTTCAAGTGTATGAAATAGGGAAATAGGTCTTGTACAAGCCTATTTATTTATTTATCAATCTTTCAGGGTAGTCCCTACTTAAGCTGATTTCAAAGGGAGCCCAAATCAATCAACATAAACATAACAATAATCGTATAACACAAAACGTGACTAATCAAACATAAATGTAATAACTTGACTGTGATTAACTCAACAATAACAACTCAAAGTCATCAATTACAAAAACTCATCACAAGAATAATCATATGAATAAAACAGAACAGTAAATAGATAAACGTTAAACGAAATGAAGCAAATTTTCAAACAAAATTCTAGGTCATTGATCAGAGGGGTCAGAGGTCAGATTGTAAGGCTCGTTTTGAATGAATAAAAAGTGGTTGTTGTGTGTTGAGTGGAAACCCCCGCACAAGTATGGGAAATGGTAGGACCCAAAGGAGGCCAGAGAGCAGGTTTGAGTAGGTCAGAGTCTGGAGGGGAGAGCCAGAGAGAGGAGAGACACTCCTGGAGGGAGTCCAGGGGCTGTGTGCCATGTGCGACGAGAGATGAAGAATAAAATGGACTGTACCTAGATCGTGTGTTTGTGAACTTGATTTCGAACCTAACAGTGGTTTCTGATTTTGTCGTTGGTTTAAGGGAATTGTAGATGGAAAACCTACATAATTCATTTTTCTCTTTGCTATACAATCTACATTCTATTACAAAATGGCATTCGTCCTCTATTCTACCATCTTTATTCTAGAGGGGTGCGGTTATGTATTCCGGTCTCAATATATAATTTGTGGCAGCTGATCCTTACTCTTGGGACTGCATTCCTGTCCCCATATATTCACTACCTAGATACATGTATTATTGTTTATTGGCAAATGACGATAAAGGACAACTTACGATGACAAACATGGGACTTGAATAGAGAGCTACATTTACTTCAAAGGATCGTAGGTTGTTAACTTGCATTGAATTGACCACTTTCATGATTGATTTGCATATAGATAATGCTATGATGGGCTCTTGCTAAAGAATATTTCCAACATTTGTGATTTGTGTGTCGCTTATACGATATTTCCGACAATTCTAATAAGGACATACAACATGTTATCTATATAGTGTTAAGGTAAGAATTGAGGTCGTAGAACGTTGCAATCTTCTTGAAAGTAAGTTGGCCGCTACATTGCACTATATAATGATGATAGAGATAATAACTCCTGAAAGTCCGACAACTGTCAGTAAACTGTGCTGCCCTCACATATTCTCGAATAGGTACTGGAACAAGAACAGGTGGGGAAACTAGAAGCCTACTCCAAGGAGGTTTTAACGACGTAAAGCTAAAACCTCCCAGCTCAAACCTTACTACCAACAAACTCTCACCTTACACTAGTAACCAACCAACCAACCAGCAAGTATTGACGAAAATGAACGACTTTCTCAGGAACTAGACACACTGCTTTCACGTTACGGATTTCTTTGGAATTTTGTGCAGTGTTTGGCACGGTACTTATCATAGCGTTGCATAAAAAACGGTCGAACTACTAGTACGTTAGGCCACACCGACCCAATTATATACGGAAGACATCCGCGCACGCATCAATTTTCGTCGGTATCCAAAAAACAGTTTTCAACCATACTTTAAATTGTACAAAGGCGCTACATAATGTTAAAAAAGGCTATCAGATGCGATGAATATCGAGAAATGCCAATGTCAGAAAATGTCGATCACTAGCTTCCAAATACAAAGAATTCGAAGTGAAAGAACGACAAAAATAAAGGATGTATTGTTTGACATTCTAGTACCTTGTCCCGAGCCTTCAGTCATAGGTGCAACCTTTCTGACCACATAGATTTCATAATTAAAGCAACTTTTTTAGTAATATATTTCTTCCCACGCTCACATTAGTTAAACTTTTGCAGTGCCCAGATGACACTATACACATAATTAAATCAGTATTGTCTTAGCGCTAGCAGGAACCTAGCCTGACTAAATTCGCGCCCCTAGCGGCCGGCTCTACAATTGCCGCCGCGGGGCTGGGTAAATTAACCCCATGTACTTGTGTAAACACAGGCTAGCAGGAACCGATCTACAACACTATTGAGAGTTCAAATTGCCTCTTAATTGGGAGTCACAATAGGTAAACGGAGCAAATTGATTATATATATATAAAGGCGGCTTTACTACGTACGATACACCTACCGCCGTCATTCTGTCGTCAACCTGTCGCACGATGTTTGTGACTGGAATTCCCGTTTAAATTTAAGTACTGTAAATTCATTTAAGTTCGCGGGGATTTAATTTCGCGGTAACACCATAGACTGCAATCTAATACCATAATAGAAAAATGTTCGCGGTGGATTTAAGTTCGCGGTGAAGTGGTCACCGCGAAAACCGCGAACATTAATCCACCGCGAACATTTCTGCATTTATAGTATCCACTAGCCTGACTAAAACCGCGCTCCTAGCGGCCTGCCTTAGAGTTGCCACCGGGGTCATTAGAAGTCAAACCCGACAATAGTCCACTCTGCATTGTATCATATAGTTGATTAGGCTCTAGTGTGATGTATCACACTATTTACTTCTCTTAGTCCTTGAGACTGTACATGCAATTACCCTTCTGGCATGATTTTGCAAAGAAAACCTAACCCCATGACTCGAAATTAACTTTTTCCCCTACTGTCCCAGAAGTGTTCCCCAAAATAAACTCCAAACGTCCCGAAGTGAGGATGGATGGTCCCACATAGGAAGTATGTATTACAACAATAAATATAATGTTGAGTCAGACTCAGAGTACAACATTTCTGTATAACTAATTGTCAATTTCATGTATACAATAAACTCAGTATCAATCCAGATTCAAACGTGTCTTGTCCAGAAATTTGAGACAAACCAAACATGACAAGTGGAGGTTGGGAAGAAAAACTTTTTAACTGGTGATTTTGGGCCATCAGAAGGAGAATTATTATCTTCTGACATTAAAAAATGTACACTGTTTGTGTAGAACTTTAAGACTTACATGTCGAATTTCCTTCTGAAGATTTTACTCCATGTAAGTAAACGCTTTTGCACGCAACTGGGAAAATCCTTTTTCTAACCTCCTTGGGAGAATCGAGCAGATCATCAGTAAATAAGCTGCCACCAAGCTCCCGTAACCCCAGTTAACTTCTTAATAAAAACACTATATGACATATTACACGTCTAAAAGTTTCCCAAAATTCTCTAGTAAAATGGCATTGTTTTCACTTTTTTTGAGGTTCACGTGCCAGGATTTCCACGCACAATGCGCTGTAATACACTAGACTTGGGGAGCACGGATCTAATTTGGGGGGCTTTTGAGAGTCGAAAACTGATTTTTTTATTCTGCTTTTTGGTGCCCCGGACCTACGGGACTATGTTAATTTCGAGCCCTGAACCCAGCCAGTGAGGGATTGTGTAAACACGGGCTCATGTAAACAGATTGTGTAAACACCGGATCATGTAAATGACCTACGCTCTTTGTGTTGTACATCAAGTTGTAGCGACAGCGCTTACGCCAGATCGAATCAAAATCTATTGCTTTGTTATGTGGTAATGAGTTGAGCAAGCTGACCAATAGGAAGGTCGTGCGAGAGATAACAGACCCTTCCCTACTGTCAATCATTACGTTGGTATTGGGCGTGTCGTACAAAGGATAGCGTCATTGTACATTAAAATTACATGATTTAAAGCTAGAGGCATTTGGACATTGAATACCTTTAGAGTAACTAGTGATGAAACGTGACTGAAATGCAAAGCTGCTTTGAGAGCTGGAAAGCGACCGCCATAATAAATGTCGCGTCAAATCCTAGACAGTTCAAGCAAATGTATACAAAAGCGCTTGCAAATTCTCGGCGCTCTTAGCTGCATTACGACAAATTTCTACGTCGATTCTTCCACAACCACCGAATACACTTTACAGTGTTTTAGAGCGACCAATTACTCGGAATGAAAACGGCTAATTGCGCCCGTTTGCGGCCCGAAAAAAAAAAAACATGCCGCGCCCCTTGGGGTTGGCTGTGTGGTTTGGGCTCGAGCGCTGTGTGGTTTGGGCTCGAGCGCTGGGGAAGTCTTCGAAGTGAAAAATAACAACCTCCTAATAGATGTATAGGCCAAAATGAATAGCGGATCTTTATACGTATTTTAGTAGCCCGCATTCCAGATGAAAGTTGAGAAGAAGTAGAAAACGCAGACCCGAATACAAGGATGTATAAAACGCCTTTAGAAAACGCGTAGAACAAAGCCAACATCTCCTTGGATAGTACTATAGTAGTAACAAATGATGTTTAAGTACCGACCTTACTTCAAAACACGAAAGGCAGGTAGCACCCTCGAGCTCAGTACCGGGCGGATGTTGAGAGTTCTATCGCCGCTCAGTGCTTGTCGAAAGACGGTCAGTGCTAGTAGCCCGGCCCAGCCTTGCGGCCCAGCAGAATCTAGCCGATGCTGAAGTAATGAGAAGAGCACGCTGTGTTCACGTACCCACAGACTGATCACACCGGCGCGGTCCCTTGTTCACGTGCACAGCCACACACACAGTCAGTAACACACAGGACAAAAACACAGTCACAAAAACGTCGCACACACAAACACTATTGCAGAGCCCCGGTCTTAGGAGATGGTCGCTATCTTGTAGAAAAATGTTTGGCCCAACCATTTATACCTTAGCCACCGAGCCGGCTGGATCCGGTTTCCTACTACGCCCTTGTATCTACCGCACCTGCATTATTATCTTTTGTATGTACATCGTTCAGCATTACGTCACCCCCTAACGGCTTCCCCCGCCGGTTCCATCCAGTCAACCCTGGCGATGATGTCACAGAACCGGACTGAACCGCCTCACAACATCAAGGCCCTGCAAGAAAGCCTCCATAGCAGGCTTTGGCGATGGTATTTTTCTGCGCCTGATTAACGTGGTAACGTTTGTATTTTAGGCAGCTGCACGTTCTTGTGTGTGCTATCATTTTTTCAGCTTTTCTAGGCTAAAGTCTACGCAAATAGATACTGATAGATACAGGGAGAGAAAAAAACGCTAGCACATGGTATCAAAAAGCAAAGAAAATTGGCCAGTGCCGACGAATGCTTTGAGCCTACCATGCAGGGCGGTTTCATCCGGTTTCTGTCACGCCAGGTTGGATTCTGTGTTGTAAGAATTTAGAAGCCATCAAGGTAAAATATATATGTATTGTAAACAGAAAAATCAGTAATAGCGCCTCCTACTACAAGAACGTGTTTCAAATATTTGACAATTTGTACAAAATGATCCGTTTCAAAGATTATTGTTTTTATTGGCAAACACAGATGCGTTTCGCAGCGAGTATCATACATTCAATTTGCATTATATTAGATCCCCCGTAGTAACAGAAAATGGTCGCGCCCAATAACAGTACATGTGCTAAGTCTTATAGTCTGCACCTGTCCGTATTCTTGTGTGAGGGGACTAACCGTTTAATGACATGTAAAATACAAAAGAAATAATAATAATAATATCGGGTGTATTTTGCAGCCAGTAGGTACCCAAAGTGAGGGTAATGAGGCTGTTTAACGTGGTCGAGGCACGAGCACGGGACCCCCGTTTTAACGTCCCTCCCGGAAGACGAAATGGACGACGCTAAATTTTACTGAATGTTAGATACCATGTTGACTAGGGCTGGGTATCGGTACAGCGTACCGGTACAAAATCGGTTTTTCTTATTGGACCGGTCCAGAAAAACCGGACCTGAAAAAATTCGGTGGACCGGATGTTGGACCGATTAGAAAATTAACATATTATTTTATCAGACATTCACACCTTTTGGCGCTTGCAGGTGGAAGAAAATAACAAGAGTGAAGTAGAGTAGAGTTTATAGTAATTTCTACCAAGTTTTACAGCCAATCGTACAGGTGCAGTTAGCGTTGTAGGATTTTAAAGCGCCAGTGTAAGTCTAATACTCCACCAAACAGATTTCTTTGTTATGAAATGGACCATTGGTATGAGTCATACTGAATCAGGTCCAGGTTCAGGTCCGGACCTGGACCTGATGCTTTGGACCTGAACCGGACCTGGACCTGAATTTTCTGTACCGGTACCCAGCCCTAGTGTTGACTGTTTCATGGAATGGGAAATGTGTGTGCAAATCCTGCTGCTTATCTAAGACAAGACTAATAAACAAACAAAAATGACATTTGTTTATGGTTCATATAGATCTACATGTATTCGTTTCTTTAATAATCTAGTACTGGTTTGGAAATGTGACGTAAGCCTAAGGGAATGCTAGAAGTACTCTTGTTGTAACATATATGTACACCGTGGCAAGACACATTATGGACCGTCCCTGTTTGTTACATGTACAAGAACCCTGACAACACGCACAATGAACCGTCCCTGTCAGGCGTATCTTCAGTTCTCAGGTTGCAGTAGCGGTGGCTGTAGCTAACTTATCCTCTTCAAAACCAAAGCCTTGTCGTTATACTGTCTATATAGCAAATAGTTCATGTGCATACAAAGGCATCTATATTTCTTCCCCGGAATGTGGATAAAAGCGTTGCACAATCATTTTCGTTTTTGTTGCTAATTTGCAAAACTGACAGTAACTGATAAATGTAGCTTGCATAGATTGACATATATTTATGTTTTCCTCGATAGTAATACATATTGTGTTTGCTAGTGTGTCTTTTTTTTTCCTTCTTCTTCTTCTGTTATTAGCGAATCAAGCTTAAAACGGACATTAGTTAGTTGTTATAGTAAATATGCGTAATTTTTCTCCCGCACACAATAACATGAGACAAGCCCAGTGGTATGGTATAATTATTTTAATGATCTGGTCCAAAACCCAAGTAGATGTATTTCTTCTTACCCGCACACAATACTATAGGACAAGACTAATGGTATGGTATTGTGTTCAAGTAGCTTGACAAAAGGCTACGGGGAAAATGTTCTGCATTTTCGCGAAAATGTTGCTTGATTTTGTTCTGCACCGTGCCATGCAATTCGACACACACCATCCTATATAGTACAGTTATAACCTTCTTATTATGTTCTCTTTCTATATATTAGCCGCAGTACCCCCAAATACATCCGAGAGTGAACCACTGAACATGGCACCATTTAGAGTGTATTTCATAGCAACATGTCTTCAAAACGGCGTGCGTTCAAACATATGGAATACGAGAAAGAAACGACGCTGTAACGAAATCAAAAGAGCGATTCATTGCGAATATCGGAAAGGCCTTTGTAAAACGCCACAGACAAATGCTTAAAGTAATTTTGCGATAGACACCCTAGATAAAAATACGATAACTCACCCTACTGCCGTTCGCTCTACCTTCCGTAGTGCGCTGCGGATCCCGGAAAGCCCGGGAAAAAAAGCAAGAAGAATATTCTAATGAGCAATAGCTAATACGCATGCTCACTAGCGACTTTTATACTTGGCTCGCGCTGTACGTTGTGTCTGTCAGTTTTACAATTGGGCAAGTGGAATAATTTAATTGCGAAGCTAACTGTAGTTTGTAGGTCCTAATAGCATGGATTTGCGAAATTTAACGATCTAAAATGTAATCTTCATAGCAAAAGAGCAATGAAGGAAAAGTCGGAGATGTTGAATATTATGCTAGCAATTGGATTATATATTTTTTGCCAGATCAAACTCGTTGTTAACAAATCAAGAATGGTTACCCATAAAGCAACCCTTAAGTTGACTGGTGAATTATGTGACCTTTCTAAAATGATCTTCTACAAAATTTGTTACTCTTCCCTACTGCAATAACATTTTTTTGGTATAAATAGAAAGACAAAAAATATAAAGTATAAGTTTCAATTCTCAAAAAATAATTTTTTTAAAAATTCTACATGACGGAAAGCTGGGCCCTAGCCTGTGTATCAATATCGTTGCAAATTTCAGTATTCCCCGGAGAAACCCACAGACAGAATACTACCTCCAAATAGCATACAAATGAGCCATGATATGCACGGTAGATGGCAGGACCGTATTGGAAAAAGCGTAGCGCGAGTGGGTAAATAAAATTTTTCGGATCAGGGGTTTCATGGAGGCTATAAAACATACTAAGGAGGTTTCAATCAGACGGAAACCTTCTTGAGCATATCAAAGCTAGACCTGGAAAGTATGCAAGTTATCGCTGCGCTTCAGTGTGTGTACTGGATGTATCGTTGCTTTAAAGCTTAGCGTTGCGAACGAGTTGCCCTTTTTTTTACCTTCACCAAAGATTCTGTTTCAGTAGTGTTTAAATAGTGGATTTTTAACGGTTTATGTGGTCAACTCAAGAAGATATGAATGGATTGTCATGAGATTTTACATGAGATTTGGTTTTGACGTATTAAAGAAATAGTTAGATTTTAGGCTGCCTTGGTGGCATTGTATACTAGTATGTAATTTTTACTGAACCAGATTTTGCCGCTTTTGCATCTCGTCATAGTTCTGGACATACTATGGTCACAATGTTTGTCTGGTAGACAGCTCTTATGCTGTTTTTATGTTAAATGTGGGAGACTGTTTAACTATATGCCTAAGTACGCAATAATACAAACTACAACACCACACACCTAATGCATATTCCACCCCGAGGGCAGACAGTGCATAACGTTAGATCCATCATTTAGGTCGCCTACTGAGGGAAAGTACATTGTTGCCTTGGGGGGAGTCGGCAATAAAAAAAAGGTTAACGTCAACTCCCATGATTCATATTCCAATGCAAGGCTCGAAATTCCACCTGCATATACTAATGCTCGGTCACGAGCTGACGCCGATGATGATGATGATGATACAGGTTAGTGCAGGTGAAATTGGAGCTGTGCAGGTATTTCTGGCGTCTACCTGCACTGGTCCATGTACTGGGTTTTATACATAAATGTATATAATGTAGCTGCATATGGATTGTTATTAGCTACATTGACTGTTACCACCTATAAAGTATAGAATAGCAATGGTTCCTGAACAATCTTAGTATGATCCATATTTCCTAAATTCAGAGTGGTGCAGGTAAAATTTGTCTGGTGCAGGTAATTTTCAATGTTATCTGCACCAGTGCAGGTATGCAGAAAAAAGGAATTCGAGCCATGCAATGGGTGTCCTAAAGCTCCGTATTAACAAAATGAGATTTTAAAGGGATCTACTGAATACAGCCTAAGTAATCCCCATGGCATACTCACTTCAGATGTTCATAACATTAATATTGAGTAGACCTTCAAACACCCAAGTGCCCAGTTTGATTCAGTGTTTCAATAAGCAAGATAACATTCCAGCGTAGTTAACTGGTCTCAAACCATACTCCTTTGATATTTCTTTTTGCATCATATAGAACGAGGAAGCAATATGTGGAAAGAAATTTTGCATGATTCTCACGTAATGCCTCTCCACTACCATATCGTCTGTGGTATAAGCCATCGTTGAAAATAACGTCTACATTATAACTTTTATTTGCAAGCTCTTGCTTTAGAGCATTTTGCAACATATACAAAAGTATATAGTCAGTGCAAGATGACAGCGTTGACACGAGGAGCAAGTGACTATTCTAATAAAAACTAGTGCTGCTACGAACTACAATCTTAAAGGTTTTGGGTCTGGCGTACTTTCTGTAAACAGTCACTGTGGAAGACGAAGTGTCCCACTTTATGATAATTCCTTCTTTGTCTGTGACGCACCGAGCTCCTCCAGACGATAGGCCTTTACACAGTGAGTTCCTTTGAAGAAGGTACCATCTGTGACGACAAGAAGTCCTTCACGTCCAACTGCCAACGTCTGGGGATAGCTCAAACCGTCTTTCTGTGACAAAAACACTCTCTGAAACTTTCCCTCAACAGATATGGCTATCACGTCGCCGGTAAAAATGTCCACCACAAGGATGACGTCATTCATGACGCAAACACCTCCCGGACACTGAATGTAGAAGTCTCGTTTCAACCTCGGTCCGATTCTACGGAGAAACCTTCCCCTTGAGTTGAACACTTTAAGACATTTCTGGAACTCGTCCGAGACGACGATGTCGTCAGACGCGGTGACGGCGACGTAATACGGCAGGTAGAACTGGTCGTTGGCGTCGCCGTGTTCGCCGAAGGACATGAGGGTGCCACCGTCGGAGCGGTGGATCGTAACGCGGTGTTTGCCGACGTCCGCCACGACGTATCTCCCCTGACTGTCCACAGCGATGCCGTGCGGGTTCTTCAAAATCCCCGCTCCAAACTGTACCACAAGTTCGTGCTCCCTTTTCCGGTGAAGTTTCCAAACTTGAACCTCCCCTTCTTTCTTCCTTCCCTCCCCCTTCGTCCCCGTTGATGCGACTTGACCCTCGCTGTTCACAACGACATCATTTGGCGATATGTCCATCCCTACTTTGGTTTTGAATTTGCCATTTTTGTTGAAGACCACCAGCCTTCGGTTTCCCTGGTCAGCGACGATGACGTCACCAGTCTTGGTGACCACCAGCCCACAGGGATTCTTGAACTTGATGACGTCATCATCCTCGCCATGGCCGATCGCCCATAACAACTTGTCTGGTTCTCTGCTTACATTCGAAGTACCATCTTCCTCAGCAAGTCCGTTTTCTAACTGACAATCTGTTTGAGTTGCGTTGACCAAACTACCTTTACGGCTGCCTGATTTTGTTGTATCGCTCTCTGAGTGTACCTCCAAGTCCTGAAGACTTTCTTCAGGACTTGAAACCGGATCGTTGCCTTGTTGCTTCAGTTTACCTATTCCCTTTGTGACATGTGATAGTAGATCCTTATCCGGTTCAAACCCGATTTTCCCGTTACCTACCACTTTTTCTTGTTCCTGTTCTGAAGAGAGCAGCTCAGCAATCTTGGAAGTCAGACTATCTCTAAGAGACTCCGCCTGTTCCACGTTACCGTACTTCTTTAGCGCGGTGACGAATTGTGTGACGTAATGTACGGCACAGAGTCGCTTCTCCAGCCTCTCCCGAGCCGAGGCGACTTCCGAAAACACCCGACTGTACACGATGTCTGTCTCGGTCTGTAGCCAGCTTCGCTGCTTCCCGATGATAACTTCCAATCTAATGTCGGAGGAAAAGGACAAACTTAGAAATATTCGCATTCAGCAGAACTTTGCTAAAGGTACTTTTCTTGTCAATTTTGTAACTTCAAAAAAAACAAAACATTTAAAGCTATATTTATTTGGTGTGGTACTTCACTGTTATATATTTTATCAAAAATTATCATGCACATGCCAAATGTCTAAGCATTTACCATCGCGTTTTCTGTATGTAATATTTGGTGGTTTTTCGTCATTGCTCTGCTTTGTTTGTCTGCCAGCTCTGCATTATCGAGGTGAGTTCTCTTGCCTTGCGGTGTAGCTGATCAACAGCGCCCTCTATGTCTAATGGCACATAACTGCAGGATGGAGTGTCTTTTTGTCCTTGAACGTCACTGATAATGTTCTCATGTTCATGTTCATTATCATCCGTAGTAATGTTAGCACAATGTGCAGTAACATCTAGCATCAAGATCTGTTGTCTCTTTTGTGTCCGAGGACAAATCTTCAGAACTTTTCTTGTTCTTCTATTGTGCACAAAAGATTTTGATTGTCATATTCCTCATCCAATATGGCCAAAATGGAGCGACCGCCCTTTTTGTCTAGCAAACGTTTCTCGTCAAAGTCGTTCCCAGGTTGTGGTGACACGTCGTTCTCGTTCGCAGAAGACAGAGACACTACTCGGTGACCTTTCGTGAACTTTGTCCTGGTGTGACACTCTGCGCAGACTCTGCACAAGTAGTCTTCACAGTCTAAACATTCTGCAGTCGCCTCTTCACAACCGTCTTCACAGACCCCGCACTTCTTGAAGATGAGACTCTCCTGAAGGTGCTCGGAGTCTTCGTTGCTCAGCTTCAGAAGGAAGGACGCGTCCGGCAGACCAGATACCCTCTCCTCGGAGTTCAACCTTGTCAGGGTCTTGCAAATGGTGCAACAGACCTGGTAGAACAACAAAACATCGTTGTAACAAATATATCTTTGTCTGTCTTTTTATTTCTCGTACAAAGAACATAAGTTTAATATAGACAGCGAATATTTTTATTTATTTCTGTGTGGATAATTATAGATAATCAGTGTCAGGTTCGACACCATTACATATCTCTTTTTTATTACGAAAATATTGTTTTTTTTATAAACATGACCTTCGTGACAAAATTAGGAATCACAAATGTTTTCAAAGTTTGCGTATTGAATTTTAGTTTGCCATAGAGAAGTGCATATACAGTACTTGCTTGATACAAGTCTGTACATATGTCGAGGACGACTCGGGTAGAGATTGAGAACTGGCATGCAGAATAGGCGATCCTTCTGAAGGGTAGAGTGAGATCCCGATCGGAGCCCTTTGTCGACCAGTAGAGTATCTGATTGTACTAAATTTAGTAGAATTGCCAATTGTGCTAGTAGCATCGCCGATCATGGTGTACTAGCCAAATCATCGAATATACTGGCAAAGATAGACAGAGACTCTGATCTCGATCTCTACTGGTAGAATCGCCGATTCTGCCAGAGTACGTTCTACCTAAACATACAAGTTAAAAATCACGACATGAATACATATTCAACATACTGGATAACAGGTGCCTAGCATTTGGTCACCCTTAACGTTTCCCCTAATACTAGAAGTGCTGCTCATAACGACGTTACTTCAACTGAGTAAGTATTCACTTCTGTTCACAACTATTTACACTCATGAAACTTTAGTGCTGACATAAGTTGTAAACGTTGTATACTTCTGTGTATCTGTATATCCTACCGTAGTTTCTGCCCCAGTCGCAGACTCCATACTGATACAGTTTTTACAGAACACGTGCAGACAGTCCAGGACCCTCGGCTCACTGTAACGTTCAAAACACACCTGACAGAACTGCATGGTGTCGGTTAGACGTGAAAGTATAGAACACTCCATGTTTTACAGTTTCTATCTACCCCCTTCCCACGTACGCTATGTCTCGACTGTTTACGATTTGTGCCAGTACATGGCGTTAGCTTACTTAGGACGGCATTAAATTCTACTTAGGACGAGACCACTGTTATTAAGGTGTGTTTTCGTATGTACCTTTTTTTCTATTCACAAACATAACGTGATTTGACCGCAAAATTTCGCCTTGCCTACATTTTAAAAGTCTTGTTGATGTGTTTGTGTTGATGCATGCCATAAACAATGAGAAAAGTGAATTCAATATTGCACCTGTATGGATATATACAGAAGTGAATTTTACATCCCGTAAAGTTGAATACTTGGATACTTTATTCAAGTCCATTAGCAACTAGTAATAGCTAACATACATAAATTTGCTGCGTTAGTTTTTACGGCTAAGAAAACGTCCCTAGGTTGAGCAGACAGACTATACACAAATCCTATCCTCTTGTATATGACACTATCAGTTGAAGTACTGTTTTGCTTATTTGAATTCAGAAATACCCCATGGCTCCATGTACAAACACTGGCCCTTCCCATGTTTTCCAAATGGTATCGCCCAGGTAACTTGAGTAATGACAACAAACATGGCGCGTCTCCTAGGTGATGTGACGTCATCACGGCTTGATTGTGGTCTCAGTCCGCTCCGCGAAGTGACGTGTTTACTTTGCACAGAGATTAAGATAACAAGTCTAAAGCCCTGAGTTCTCTAAACATGTCCTACTACTAGTGTTACGCGCCCCCTGACAGCGATGAAAGACGAATTACTTGTGTACTTACATTGTAATCCAACGGCTAGATATCTAGCACCAGCCTAGCCTCTACCAGGCTCCGCGGATCGCTACTAAAAAAGTAGAGCCTGGTAGACTCTGGTACAAACCCAATTATGTATATACGTCCTTTTTGTATTCATAATCAGTCCGTTGTCGGATGTAGTGACCAGTTCTAGTTGTTTATCATCATATCCTGTAGTCTACTAACATACTGTCCCGCCCTATGCATTTATCATGAGCCTAACTGTGGTCGTGTTGGTACACATGAAAAGAAAGTTTTACTGCAAATAAATGTCCCAGTGCTAGCTGCTGCATTACGACACTGTCAAATATTATACACATTTAGAAATATACCTCGTACTAGTTTTGTTGAGCTTGACGCGGTGGAAGAGGAATTTACACACTTTTATGATATGTGGTTTCTTTGATTTTAATACATGTACTGTAGTAGCATTGTTTTTTTCATGGTCAGGGATAGTGGAAATGTACGTGTGTATTAATGGCGAATACATACAATAAAGGTCTTTATTCATTATAAAACTGGGTTAACAACGCAAACATTTGCATTAATCCTTGCTGATTACAAAAGATCAAATATCTCATATGCTTTAGCTATAGAACAGTCAACAAGTATAGCCTTCTTGGAGCAGGGACACCTGCTGTTCTTCTTTCTTCCGATAGGTGACGTAGCTGCACTGTACAGTACAGCAGATAAGCCAGATGGCTGACTGAGTTTATGGCTGCCAGTAAGGAAGGACTACTGTTACACCAAAGACGTGCAATGGTAAACCAACTTCTAAAATACCAACCGTGCAGGTGCTTGTTGAAACGCTCTTAAAATTTCCCGTTTGCAACAGATCTAGAAAATTTCTGAGGGAAATATGAAATGTATCCGTCAGTCACAAGGCGGCGCTCTTACTGCACGCTCTCCTAGGACCCTTACTATGGAAGTGGACTAGAAGGACCACTTGAATCCTAAGTTATTCCAGGTCGACAATTTTTCAAGTATGGAAATTACAGTGACAAAAGATAAGAAACCTGCTTAACTTCTGCGTTTTTTCAACGGGTGAAATGTGAATAGATATTTTTACCGTCGTCTTGAAAATTCTTCTAAATTCTACAAAACCTTACGAATTGAAATCAGCCCTTGCCATGGTCAGAGTTCACTAGTTTTTCATCTTAAAACGTTTATTAGCTAATGTATTTTTTCAAGTAAAAGTGTCATAGACTGAAGAATCTAGAGGTAAATGACCTCTGTTATCAGGTTCTGTGGCCAAAAACGGGGTCATTTCTTTCTGGCTTCAGGAACTTGTTTTTGTCTCAAAGACTCTCTCCCTCAATTTTCTGTCATTTATCGTTTCTTTTGATTGTGTCCGAAAATTGCCCCGCCACTTTGAAGGGTCACATCACACAGAGGAAACATTGTTGGGCTTAATGATCGCTGCAATTATATCCGAGGACGCCTCGAGGCGCCTCAGGGTAATGTTGGGTGAGAATTTTCGTAAGTGCTTAGTCAGTCATATAGATGGCATGATTTATAGACAATTATTGGTGACCAAAGATGGGGGTGTAAACAGGGCATATATACTTGCAACGTTGCTTTTCAAGACACAGATATGTGAACCAGTGCTGTTGGTTTCAAATCCATAAAAAAAAAAACTTGGTATGTAGTTCTACAATTTGTTCCAACACAAAACTGAGAAACGCTCACCATGAATTTTCAGTCGATCTCGCCGAAATTCATCCGATGTGTGACTCTCCAAAACCCATGGAATGTTTCCCCTTTGTGTTGGTACAAAGCTCAAATCGTGTACAACTATGGATTCTACCAACAAAAATGAGCTTTCAGTCGAATATTAGGACACAAAAATGTCTTGAACGACCCAGCTACCACCAGACACACATACGGATTTTAATCTTCAAGAAACTCTTGAAGTAAAAGAAATGACCAAAACGAACGGATATGGACTATGAACCCCGAGCTTTCGCTCTACTATATGTTTTTACATGTAATGATATATGTTGATAGATTTACAAGGATGTAATTTGTATCTCTGTTATATTTTATCTGACCCTTTCCTCCCTGATGGCCTCAATGAAAAGCGGCCTGGCGCCGATTTGATCTTCTGATGAAAAAAAAAAGGTTCAAACAAACAGGTATGTCTTGTGCGAGTATACATTTTGTGTGTGTGTGTGTGGGGGGGGGGGGGGGAGGGGGCAGGCTTACAAGAAACTGGGTACATTCAGAACTGATCTCTCCCTCTGTCTTTCGCTCTCTCTGTCTCTCTCTCTGTCCCTCCCCCTCTCTCACAAGTTTCATTAAAAGGACAACAAAACACACAAAGCGTGAAGAGATTCGCTTTTTATTCCTGAAATTCGTCGGGCACTCTGTCAAGCAAATCGCTCGGACGAAGCGACGACGTCAACGTGTCACAGCTTCAGTGAGATATCCGCTTCATATTACATGTGGGCAAAGTTTCATGGAGGGGCGGGGGACTGTGGCGATTCGCTCTTCAGGGGTGTATCTGTATCTTTGAATCTAACAAATTACTCGTCTACACCCAACGTCAACAGACTGCAACATGAAAAGGTCAATTATTTTGTTTGTACAGAATCACAGTGTCACAGTGTCAAATGTCACAGTAAATCACGAACAACCTTCGCTTCGTCATGATGAGGCTGTTTTTTTAAGCTTCGGCAGAAGGTTGTGTTTTTGGTAGCTTTTGTATATGTTTACATGTGTATGTATGTATATATTGCCGGGTTCACACATGCGTATATATTCAAGTATATATTCAGGCCTCTTTCAGGCTCCATAGGTTGTGTGAAAATAGGAGAAATTTGAGAAATATAGACACATAACATGCCGAGGAGTATAGTTTTGCGACCAGCTAACCCCACTATCATGTTATCTGGCTATATTTGTCCAATTTCTATTAATTTTCCAACGACCTGTGGAGCCTGGTAAAGGCTACGACTTTCACACGGACGTCATACGGAAAATATACGCATGTGTGAACCCGTCTTAGGAATTTTGTGACAGCGAACTCGCTGCGACCGAGCGGTTAGACATTGCACTCAAATAATTTCATAGATTAAAAACGAATATTTCACTCGTTGGGTGATTTGTTAGTCATACTTTAACATTTTGTATCATAGTCTAATTATGAAGTCAATGGTTACAAAAAATAGATTTAGGTCGAAGCGCGATCTCCGTCACGTTAGGCACCATGTGCATGGTATACAGTAACCTCGTGTGACCCCACGTGCATAGGTCATTGACAGTGTTTGCCACGCTCTTTCTCTGGCTGAATACTTTCGAAGTTTATAAAGCGACAGATCCGAGGTAAATTACGACCTTCTGTCTAACACAACAACAAAACAACAACAACAACAAGTAGGTAGTCACAAAAGTGCCATATTCTATCACCACGAGAAGAAGAAGAAGACCACTGCTTCATCATGCGAGCAATCTTGGTAGCCTTGGCTCGAGGTTCAGAGATTTAAAGTGAACACCTTCGGTCCCTTTAATGGCCAATTAAATCCACCACAACAATGCTATCTAGTCATCTGTAGACCCGGCGGGGGCCCCAAAAGTCGTCCCAAAACTTTTGACATGCATGAAAGCACGAGAAAATGGGCGCACAGGTAGTTTAGTGGGAGGGTCGGGGCATTGTTCGCGCCCATCCCGAGTTGCAGGACAGGTTGGTTTGATGGATCGCCCTGTCAAAAATTTATCAAGGGTCGAACGATGGATCTGTCAATCAGGGCCGTCGCCATGGTAATGGACAATGGCTGGATTATTCACATTCTGCGTTTGGGATTTCTAACTACAGTCCTTGAGCCGGGGTAGCAAAGGTTATACGCCACTTTTGACAAGTATGAAAAGGTTGTTGTGTGTAAACAATTTGTTGTCTTGGTCAACATCAAAACAGCGGACAAGCCACAACATAAATGAGAAGAAGTAAAGCACAGCAGACATGATCTTAGGCAACATTTAGGAACAAATCTTCGTATTTGTAAGATGTCAGCAAAATCTATCAAAGTTGTACTAAAGGGGGGGGGGGTCACACCGGTGGTCACCAGTGTAGTAAACTTTAGCTCGGGGCAGGGGGAGGGGAAGCCATAGATGTAACATTATCTTCGCCACAAAAGGGCTGCTGCATCTTCCTTGTGGGGGCGTTATCTTGTCCCTCAGGCAAATCAGTTTTAGCGTCTTAAGTCCTACAATACCAACACCTACTTAATTTTCGGGGTCGAAAAAGTTACACCTTTTAATGACCGAGGACAGCTATGATGATCATTAGAATTTTTCTAACACCTAATTCTTCTAGAATCTTCTTCGCAAACTTTAGACCAAAATGCAAGAAGCCGTTTACTAAAGATGCCACCGTAACGCTAATTCACCTTTATCCGCGAGGTAACCTATATCCAATGTATTTGAACATATACTATACAGAGTTGAAGGATGGTTGTTTCAAACTGCATTATTTGTTTATAAACAACGTTTTAGTTTTTCAAACAACGGATATAGGTTACCCCACGTATAATTGTACACTAGTGCTACAGGTAGACTTAGAAATGGGCGTAATCAAGACACTTGAACACACTGTCTTTTGAAATTTGAATATCTTTATTGATTGAAATAAGTGACATTTGGTACACGTCGAATTCTGACAGAAAACAGACGTTGTGATACTTTCAACAGATTCGAGAAGTAACGTTACAGAAAGTATTCAACCTTAAATGCATTTAGAATAGGTCGAAAAAATTTAGTACATATCTTGGCAATTTTTCATTAACACAACATAGCCACAAACATGACAATTATAAATGTTTAGTCAAACAAGGTAGAAAACATCTTTTCATTTTATTCATTCAGTCTTTTCGTCTCTGAATAAATGGTAAACCCCATTTGATCCTGTGTTTTGAGGAGTAAACAATTCCACATTGTGTCTGTCTTTCGCCGTGGGCAAAATGTGGCACATTTCAATAACAGTTTTGTCTCTGTGTGTTTATGTCCGAAGCAACAAATTACCAGTCCGTAAACTTAAATATTAGTTGTGAAAATGGCGGAAAAAATTTAAAAAATGACGCTTCTTTCGGTGCAATCGTCTGGAAGGTGAAAAATTTACGGCAGCTCCTTAATTTGTATTCTTGAAAACTTCTTAAAGAGAGCAGTTTTAAGTTTTAAACATATCACAAGACAATTTTGTACTTTTAAAACAATTGCTGGTTCGATACTTAAGGAAAATGTTCATTCGTCGTTTTAAGTTTGTTTTGGTAATCCAAGAGAGAAATATAAATGTGCGAATATCTGGTTGTCTGTAAAGTAGCATAACGGAATTCTTCAGGGATTTGATTTCATTGATCTTATCTTTGTATCAGGCCCAGGGCCCATATCAAAAACAACATGGACAATATACATACATTTGCATATAACATTAACATTACATCAGGTAGTATAAAAACGTGCGTACTGACAGTGCCAACGTTAGTGAAGAGATGAGTACAAGAGCAAAACATCAGGCGTAAAACATCAAGAATCTTTACTCTGCTTTTAGGTTTCACATGGCCACTGATACGATTTTCTACATGCAGTCCATTATGGCATTCCACCACTGAACAACCTGAGCTCATGAGATGATATGTTCTTATGGCGGTCCGCGCCGGTTGATAACGTTCCTCTCTTCCAATCTGTAAAACAAGAGAAAATCAGTAAGAAACTTATCATATTTACATACTTTGTTACTTATTACCTTTGCCAGAATGGCTAAGGTTATGTTTTAGGCTTGTGAGTCTGTCTGTCTGTCTGTGTGTGTGTTAACAGCATAACTCGAGAAGCCTTGGATGGATCCCGATGATATTTGGTAGGTGGATAGGGGTCGGGAAAACGAAGGTCAAGTTCGATAATGGGCCCCTAGCGGCTTGCTAAGGTACTGCAGCAGAACCTCAATTTTTGATATCTCGTCTTCTGAACATGCTGTGGTTATGATTTTTGAGTGGTACATAGCCCTTGGGGCAGAGAGTAAGTACTAGAAGTTTGGAACCCCCTAGCGGCTTGTTTGGAACTGCAGTCGCCGATTTCCTTTCAAACTTTGGACGAGAATAACTCGAGAACGTGTTGATGAATCATCACGATTTTTGGTATGTAGATAGCCCAAGTAACAATGTACATTATGAAATACTAATTATGCAAATCAGGAACTAATTTACATAATTAATGAGGAAAGTTTATAAATCCACTGCATTTCATGATAGGACTTTCAAACTTGTCACATATATAGATGAGGAAGAGAGAAATATCAATGCATATCAATCATGCAAATGACGACCTCATTTGCATAATTAATGAGAAAATATAAACGTGTTGACGGATCGTCATGATTTTGGTATGTAGATAGCCAAAGGGAAGACTTACATGATGAAATTCTAATTATGCAAATCGGTAGCTAATTTGCATAATTCATGAGGAAAGTTTGTTAATCCACTGCGTTCCTTTATAGGACTTTCAAACTTGTCACATTTGTAGCTGAGAAAGAAAGAAATATCTATACATATTAATTATGCAGATGATGATCTCATTTGCATAATTAATGGCAAAATATGAACATGTTGACGGATCGTCATGTTTTTGGTATGTAGATATCCTAAGTAAAAACGTACATAATGAGATACTAATTATATAAATTAACAGCTAATTTGCATAATGTGGAAAGTTGACAAATCCACTGCATTCCGTGATAGGACTTTCAAACTTGACACATATGGAACTGAGAAAGATGGCAGAGACTAAGAGGTGTATGTTTGGGTCCGGTAACGTCTTTTCTTGAACTGCAGGAGCCGGTTTAGTTTCCTACTTTGAAAGAGAATAAGTCAAGAAGGGATGAAAGGATCGTCATGATTTTTGGTATGCTGATAGCTTAAGTGATGCTTGATACAATTTACTATCATTATGTAAATAGGGATCTAATTTTTATAAGCAATGGCGAAACGTTATGAACCAACTCCGGGCATATAAAATAAAATGTAATGAGTAACACATTTATGTCTACAGACATCATTCTACATAACAAACCTGGTTTATTTGGCAAAGGTATGTGTTCGTGGAACTCTAGTTTGTTGTTGTTTTTTATTCAACATCTAGTACCTAGTGCACATAGGTCATCAAGTTTCCTTTTGAAGCATGCTATATATATATTTTTACAAAGAGGGCTAGCTCTTCCACATCAATGTGTTTGAGGCACCTCTTCGAACTTGAACACAAGTCCACCATTTTACATCACTTCCGAAAGATGGGTTCAGCCCAAGCCGATATGCTCTTTTCCAGAGTTCCAGTCTTCCAGTTATCAACTAATTGGAACTAATAGTAGCTTACGACTGCAACCAGGAGCTCAACTGTGAGGATGCTACATGTATACCAGTTGACTCCACAGGGACAACCCTAGCTAGTTGTTTCAGCAGCAAGGTATGTTTTTGCAGCAGGAGTTGCTACCACTGCCTCGATTATTGTGCTTGAGGTACAAGTACCTCCTCAAACATAAGTCTCCACTTTTACGCCCATTCCAAAAGGCGAGTGCAGCCCCAACTCAGATGCTCTTCCCACTGTTTGAACCGGAGTATGAGAGTTACTAGCTAAAGGTGGTATCTCACTGCACTTGTGGCACCGGTGCGGCACTGCGGGATTCGTTCACTGCGGCGCCCTTGTGTTATTTTCTTCGATTTTTTATAATTTAGATATTGCGTAATATGTAGAAGTACGACTTAGAAGACAACAAAATACACAAAACGTGAGAAAATTTGTTCTTTATCTCTGAAATTCATTAAGTATCTTTCGAACCTTGCAGAGCCGTGAGATACCAACTTAATTCCAGCTCAACTGTGAGGCTGCTACCAGTTGAGCTACAGGGACACCCCTTTCTACTTCTATAGTCTTCTGATAAAACGGAACAAATAGTGCGGTTAGAGAACACACTGTATATCTCCGGCAATCTCTACACAATCCCACAGGGCAGATCTGTGCCGAGACATTAAACACAAATATTACCATGTGATCAATGGATTTGTATAGTCCCTTCATTATCCTACTTTGAATAATTATACAGGTAAGCAAAGTTCTTTACATTGTTTTTGTTCAGATAACAGAAAGAAGAAGGAATTATATTTGCAAGAAAAATTGTCTAAGTATATGCTCTGATGACATTGTATGACCAGTGACTTTCCTTAAGTTGTTTTTGTTAGAGAGAATAAACGAAGAGTTAAAAGCTATGTTGATCTAGAGTCTTTGAAAATAAACGTGTTTTACACTAATAGCTTCAAAGGCGTCAAAGTATCAACGCTATGCGTCAATGAGGGTTAGACATCCAGGTAATAAGATACGCCATATATAGCAGTTACTCAAGCAACTAGATATGTTTGGGAAACTGTCAGCATCCACTATGACACTTTTATACCATAACAATGACATATAAAGGAGGTTTTACTTCTTTCCAACGTAAGCTTGCATGTTTAAATCGTATAGTCTAAGTTCCATTACGTTTATCATAACTTTGACACAAATGTTTCTTAATCTTGTCACATTTTTCAAACGTCTTCGGAATTTTACAACAATGAGAGTCACCGAAAGTTTACAAGTACCACTAGGTGCGTCTATTCTAAGAATACACCTGCAATTGCTGGTATTTTATATGTTTAGGGACTCTTAAAAAGCACTTTAGAATCGTTAAACAAGTTTGTAAGTGTGTGATGGAATATTTCACAGCACACGGACTATAATCAGGGACCACAGGGGGTGTGCCTGTGCAATGACAGGTCCCTGGGTACGGGCTGTGATTCTGCACCTGCAGTACACAAACGCCAGGCTCCCGCTGAGACGGTAATCACAATAATGTAGTCTTTACAACCTGCCCCCCTCCCCAAAAAAACTCGCCCACCTCCCCACTCACACCTCCTTCAAAACATCACAAACATGACCTCCAACTGTTATGTAATGTACGGATTTGAGTAGTGACAACATTGAGGTCAGTGTAACACATAACAGATTCGTTGGTTTATGCATTTTCTTCAAGACTTCAAAATGAGCAATGCAGAACTCCTTGGAGATCCTTAAAGATTGCAGGTAGACTTGTTGCCCCTCTCTTGAGATGGGTGCCCCATAATTATCCCCTGCGGCGCTGCCGTTTGTCTCTGGCCGGCTCTATAGCTATCTGACAGTACCCCCGGGGGCTTGCATGCTATGCAGTGATTATCTCCAACACTGGGCGGAGAGGGGTCAACTCGGTACCTTTATAAGTCTTTCAAAACTCGATTCTTCTGGGCCAATTACCGATGTGCACAAACACGGAGATAATCCCATCTCCTGGTTATTGAAGTAAGCCAGGAGGGCGAGATGTCCGTGGAGAATGGCGTGACATGAAAACACCTCTTCCTCCGTCCAAACCGCACCAAAGCGAAGACTAAAAACATTGCTCAAGGGCATGTCAAAAACAAGGGGGTAAATCTCTTGTCCCGATAACGGTACACAGTGAAATACAGGGGATTATTTACGTTACAGGTAGACTTTAAGGCAACCCAGTAAAGGACCATTAAAGTCAAATGAATATGTAGAGGAATTTTTACAGGTAAAGGTGTGCGGATTGAGGGGGCAATTACTGTAGGTGGTCATGCATACTGCGTTCTAAAACTGCCATTTTCTGGAGATTTGATGTTGGAAAAAAACATCAAGCAGTTTGTAACTCAAATTAGGTTAGTTCTTGGGATAACTCACGCGACATTCAACGTAGTGTATGCTCATTTGAGTGAAAATTATTTGCAGGATATGTTTTCTCAACTTCTACGGTTCTGACACCATTTTGAATAAGACGACATTTTCAATCGGACGACTGCAGTTTGTAACTAAAATGAGGTTAATTCTTGACATATCTAACGCGACATTCAACATAGTTAATACTCATTTGAGGGAAAATTAGAGGGTACTGTAATTCCTGTTTTATTAACGGTAACTTTATGTTCACGGTTTTCACGGTGACGTCTGTGCCGCGAAGTTATCATTGCCGTTAAAAAATCATTCGTCTTTCGCCCCCCTCCCACTTCTCCGCTACCATCCAAGTACTTAGAACTAGTACTTACTAGTACGTTACGAATGTCTTATCCATTCACACAACACACTTTCAACACGCAACGATCGCCACAATAACAACTCAAACACAAATTCTCCTCAAGAAATAAAACATTTATTCTACAAGCACAAAATTGTGTCATTTCTTTTACTTATGTTCATGTTTACGTTACGATAACATAAACCGCTATTTTGTTTACATCGCCGCTAGCAGGCAGCATGTGTACATTTACAAACTAAAAAACTACTACAGTGCTATTCAAGCAAGGAATTACTACAGGATCATCACTGAAAGTACTAGTACTAGTACAAAAAATGACTCGTATATTTGTACAACTACAGCTAGCGATACATAAAAAAAATGTTACAAAATGGCGGTACCCAAGCCAATCCTTAGACAAAGGAATTTTCAACAAAGTCGCGGAATTTCAGGTGATGAGTACAAATGAACCAGCGAATTTACTGAAATACCAGTATGTTGTAAAAATAAAAGTTGATTCAACACATATACGATACAGGGAGTCATTATTGTATAGAAATGTGCCACCGGCGACCGGAGGAAAAAGAAACATATCGGCTTTGTTTACTTAAACAAAACTTACGTACACGCCGTGACATGGCTGCGATAACAATCTACTTAGTACATTATCATAGTTTAACTAGATTTCTACAAGTTAAAAACAGAACAAAAAATAAAACTGAGTAGTACCGGTCTTTACAAATACAAGTAATGGCTATGGAATTACAGCAACTAAAATTCACAACAATAATAGCGGGGAAATTTTTACGACTAGAAACGTGGCAAACAAAACTCCGCAGTGTATTGCGCTTAGATTTAAACAGGTAATTTCAGATATAATCGAGACTGATCAAACAGGGTTTATTAAGGGTAGATACATAGGAGATAATATAAGAAGACTTTTAGACACGATTGAACATTATGAAGATACAGGGAAGCCTGGATTAATATTTATCGCTGATTATAAGAAAGCTTTTGACACTTTAAGGTGGGATTTCATGTTTAAATGTTTGGATTATTTTAACTTTGGCCCACAACTGAAAACGTGGGTAAAAGTTTTGTATGAAAAATCAATAAGTTCAGTTATTAATAATGGATATATTTCTAATCCTTTTACATTGAATCGTGGCGTACGTCAAGGTTGTCCTTTGTCGCCGTACCTTTTTGTAATAGCGGTTGAAGTCCTTGCCATTAAGATAAGGTCCAATCATTCAATTCGTGGTTTGAATATCAATGGAAAATGTACTAAGATTTCTCAATATGCGGATGATTCGAATTTTCCGTTTGAACCCAATTTGCAGACATTTTATGCATTGCTGTCTGATTTAGAACGTTTCTCCAGTATCTCTGGTCTTCAATTACATGCCGAAAAGTGTAAAATTTTAAGATTAGGCTGTTTAAAGTTTACAAATTTTTGTTTACCCACCCATCTACCATTTCAATGGGTTGACGGAGGTGTGGATGTATTGGGAATTCATATTCCCATCGATATGGATACTCTTGTTAATGTAAATTTTGAACCTCGTTTGGAACGACTGGACAGGTTATTACGACCATGGAAAGGCAAAACTTTATCTCTTTATGGAAAAATAACAGTTGTTAATTCCCTGGTGGTTCCCCAGTTTACAAACTTATTTCAGGTTTTACCTTCCCCAAATGATCTGTTCTTTAAAATTTATGAGAGGAAAGTCTTCTCCTTTATTTGGGAAGATGGACCAGAAAGAGTAGCCAGAAAAGTATTATATAATTTGGTGGAAAATGGTGGTTTGAAGTTAATTAATTTACGTGCTTTTAACCTTACCATGAAAGCTTCATGGGTACCTAAATTATTTTTTCATGCGGATTGGTTTACTTCTTTTGCTATAAAAGCTCATCCTCGTCTTAATCTGAGTTTATTTCCTTTCATGCAGTTATCTTCAGTGCAAACCCTTAATTATAAGGGTTTTCTCTTTGAAGTTTTAGATGCATGGTACAAATTTCAGCACGTTGAACCCGCGACGCCAGCTGATGTGCGTCAACAAATACTTTGGAATAACTCCAACATTACTGTTGATAATAAATCCATTTTTTAAACTGCTCTGTTTAATAGGAATATAATTTTTGTAAATGACTTGTTAGATACAGATGGAAATGTTATGTCGTACGCTGAATTTTGTTTAGTGTACCCAAACAGTTGTGAGCAGTTTCAATATCAACAGCTTATCTCCGCAATCCCGAAAGCATGGAAAACCTTATTAAATATTGACCATTCGAAAGAGCTTGTATGTTTACCGCGCCAATATAATCATATGTGGTTAAGAAATATTAAAATTAATAAGTTGTTGTATAATTTCTTTCTTGTCCATACAAATGAAGTGAGTATTGCCCATAAAGTACGATTATCATGGTTTTACTATTTTGATAGACCCATACCATGGCGAGAAGTATTTACAGCTTTGTCTAAATGTACTATTGACCCCAATGCTCGGTATTTTCAGTACCGTTTACTTTATAAATTCTTACCATGCAACAAAGTTTTAAAACTTTGGAATTTAATTGAATCTAGTACCTGTTCTTTCTGCCAAAGTGATGAAGAATCTTACATTCATATCTTCTGGGAATGCCCTCATGTGATATCTTTTTGGAACAATGTACAAACTTGGCTAAAACAAGAAATAAGCTTGACTTTAGAATTAAATTCCTTTGTTGTTATGTTTGGAGATCTATCTTTAAGTGCACCCCCTTTAAAAAACTTGATTATATTATTGGGTAAGATTTTCATATTCCGTTCCCGACGCTTTAAGATTCTAAATTTCCAGTCCTTTAAAACACTTACATCGGTATTTCAAAAGACAGAATGTCTTATTGCGTCTCGGAGGGGGAAGCTGGAGAAGCACCGGGGTAAGTGGGGAACTTTGTGCTTATGATTTCGCTTTTTTGTTGTTGATATATATTTGCAGTTTGCTTAATTCTGATATTTAAATGTATGATTTCGCTTAGTTTGGTTACTTTATGCTGTAAAAAATTCATGGGAGGCTGTCTTCTGTTCATTTTTTTGTATTTGTATAATTATTCATGGCAATAAAAAAAAAAAAAAAAAAAAAAAAAAACAAAACTCCGCTTACATGCCGAAAAAAAGACGTTCGTTTCATAATTCTGAGTTGGAACTACTGTAAATATCGGAGAGATAAACTCTTCACCTCCTTGTGTACAATTTGTGTACAATTTGTGTCCACAAATTACGCTGAAAGTTTAAAACTTAGCGCCGTCTTTCACGCCGAAAATATTTCAAAATGGCGCCCGCGTCGCTTGTGTTTGGCGTGGGTATCCCGTCAGCCTATGCGGCAAATGTGATTGCGACATATCAGGGGTCATTGGCCCTGTTGCGTTCCGTGCGCTGTCATCAAATCACGGCCGAAACAGGCCGACTTTCTTTTGGTGAACCGCCGCCACCGCGAACATAGAGTGCCGTTAACACTTAATTTTTTCTCACACCGCGAAATTTTGCTACCGTGAACATAAAGTGAATTACAGTTTTGTTTCCTCAACCTAGGGTATGTTTCCTCAACCTTTAGTTCGGACGCCATTTTGAATCAGACGACATTTTCCATCGGACGACCGCAGGTTGAACTAAAATCAGGTTCATTCTTGACAACTAACGCAACATCCAACATGGTTAAACTTCATTTGAGGGAAAATTAGATGCAGGGTATGTTTCCTCAACTTTTAGTTCGGACGCCATTTTGAATCAGACGCCATTTTTTATCGGACAACAGCAAGTTGTTGTGTTTTGGTGTCGTCACTAGTGTTTATGTCTATTCTGATGCAAAGCGATGAAGAGATATGAGAGCACAGGACAGCATGTGAGGACAATGAACCCGACGATTTCATGCTATGGGCAAAACTTTCGGCAATACGTGGAGCTGAGATTTTTCTATTTGACGAACATACACTTCTTGGAAAATAAATCGGTCAAATAATTTTCATACTGTGAACTCTTTTAGTTTAGGTTCTCTTAGATGACGGAATATGGTTTAGATCTGCCTTACTTGCGCTGTAAACTGTAAATACAAAAAACACACACACACAAACACAAACATGCACATGCATACATACAAACACACACACACGCACACACACACTACGCTGCCCAAAGATTTCGGATGGATGTTAGGAGATAGAGCGGCCATCTTTGTTTTTTTTTCATGACAGAAACAACAGGTGGTTTCCTGTCATGTCGAAAGAAGAGCATACCAGCTGCTATATATATATATATATTTATATATACATTTATTTTGGTTCGCACTTGTTTCAGTTTCAGTAGTTAATTGGGGTATACATAGGCACATATTGTAAAGGAAGACTAGTTATAGCCTGACACATAGGCTTTTGAACCGGACATTTATATTTTTCAAGAATACCTTAGATTTCTGCTGTTATATGTATATGCACATCTATATTCTTGACAGTGTATTCAAGTAACGCTAAACTTGTGTCCCAAGTAACTTTTTATTTCGATCACTGGAAAAATAGCCCTCCCAAGACATTTCTACTCGTTTCAGTCATGTATGCATTCTAGACATTGAAGTAAGAACCTTTACTTCTCCCTTTAGAAACAAAAATTTCAACTCATTGAAAATCTTATAATCATTAGATATTACTTTATTGTTCCTTTTGTGAACCTGTGGGATTGTATCTGTTTGTGTCGCCCTTTACATTGACTTGCATTTAGAGATCTTTTTTTAATGACAGAATGAATATAAGGAATAGTAAGAGGTATACAACTTTCATAATAAAAGCTTTCATAACAAATTCAAACGTCAGATTTTCAACCGCAAATCCTAACAGCCCGTATATCTCCATCGTTGCAAAGAAGCGACAAGAAGCCGAATCTACATACAAGATTATAGTATTTACATTAACTTGTCTATATACGTATTTGTAAACGATTTGTTGGTTGTGACTATGTACTATGTACTATGCGCAATTTGAGATATGTGGAATTAAGGTTTGTATTCTAAATTGAACCATGAGATTGCAATAGAATCTATGAAAGGTAAGCAAGCCTAGTTTTGAATGTTTCAAGACTGAGATCAGAACTACTCTCTAACATTCAAATGTCGTTTTGCTTCTCCCAAATTATAAATAGGTGTTACCACTGACAGACAAAAAACGGCACATTGGCTAACGAAGTTTGTAGATAAAAGTTTCGCTGTCTTTTAAGCCAGTATACACCTTGCATTATATTCCAATTATAAAATCATCGGATCACACAAATCCAATCTTTTTCGCATTCTAGTCGAGAACAGAGGTCTAAGCTATCGTCCCAACTTCTTGTGGTTTAGACGACATCACTGAGGGGGGAATACCGAGAAGTGATGACCCATATCCTCATGACAGCGCGGGAAAAACACCCGCCACCATACCCGCACTGGTCGGCGCGGATATGACCCAAAATGGCGCCGACTGCTCGAATGTCGCGGAAGTTATCAAATCAAACCGCAGTATTTTTGTTACGTGCTGGGCATGTGTTCACATGTTTGGTAGAGGGTTGTCACAGTGTGGTTTGTTAGTATGGTTTTGGTAACACGCACGGTCAACGTTTGATAAAAGTAATATTTCCGGAAACATGATCTAGAAGAAACTTCTCTGAATTGACTTTTTAGTAAAGCATTTGACTACAAGGATTAATCAAAATCATTTTAATATCAACAGTGTCGGCACAAATTGAACGACAAAATGGATGTCAAAAGATATGATATAGAAGCTAACATGACACAGATTTGTTTAATACATTGTTTATGTTGCAAACCACATATGACACACTGGCAATACGGTCACGAATGGGATGAATATTACGACCATAGTTCATGCGTTTCTACTGTTTTAACATACATATTACTTTTCTACAGCAACAATTGCAACAACAGAATAAATCTTGTTCTGCGATGATATCATATCTGGTGCAGGAATCAGGAAGCTGGTAGATAAGTCAACTTTTTTAACGAAAGAAGTTATCAAGACCACATAATCTTACTGACCACACTGCAGTAAATTGCACCATTGCTTGACATGCATCCAAAGAAAAATTAAATTGTTGAATAGTTTTCTGCCCAGGGCAAAAACCGAACATGAATAGCTATCTCGAGTATCGTCTCTGGAGACTAGAGATATCATAGTGCAAATTATGGATTGTAATTACAAATTCCGTTGCAAACACGGTATCAACTTTGCATCAGTTACTGCACAGCACGCAAGTAAAATTCAATGTACATAGGTTTAGTCGTCCCGCTCACATTAAGAAATACGCTGCACCATATATTCATGTATATAGCAGGTTAATGTGTTATTTCTTCGATTTGCCAGGTTAACCCAACTTTGAATGTGCTGTTTGGTGCATAGAATACGGTGTTCATATTCAGGATTTTAACTATTCTGAATAGTACAGTTTTGACAGTAAATGAAACATTTCGATATATGTTTCCATAACACGTATACTCTCTTCTTACTCTCTGATTGTGACATAGTGCTTTGTGAAATGTTGCACAGAGCATAAATTGAGACGTAAAAACATGTTTTTTAGTATCTCTAAAACTTGTAATATACTCGTAATTATTTATAGACAACAACTAAAATGTCCCATGCACTCGGTAACTAGTATACGTTATACTGTCTTTGCCGTCCGCCCTCCTGATGATAATAAGGTATAAGATAAAGAATTGTCAATTTTTTCATTATGTTTTTATGTTATCTATCTCGTGCAGAATAAAAATGATTTAAACTCCAGCGAATAGAATGTCGGGTTAACTGTTATTACAGTATATATGTATACGCTTTTGCTTCCTTTGCATTGCACAAATAAAGCATATATGTCAAATATACATTTACACTATCCGTGTTTTTATGTGTTAAAGTTTATGTATATATATATCAAAGTATATAGAACTTGAAGTATACATTTAGATTTCCAAATACATGTATCCATGTTTTCCTTGTACGTTGATTATTCTATGCAGCTGGTTTAGCAAATACACGCGTATCAAACATATTAGTGGTTTTGACATTACCTGTAGCTAAAATTCATCTGTCCATTTTACATAACATACCAGTTGATATGTTATCTATATTTGGTATCAAATTACGGCTGAGCTTAATATTCATGTCTAGGAAACTTTTTAGGGCAAAACTGAAAATTCAAAGCTTCTTCTTATGTTTTGCTGTACAGTGAGTATTGCCATATTCAACGAATATCCGAGGGAAAAAGAAGCAATCACTTATTCTAGTCTGAGTTGCAGTTGTTCGTCTTTGTATAGTTAATTGTAAAAGATAGGTATTTGTTGTCAGTAGATAGTATGTCTATGATTTGGCAATAGAAAGATTATGCCATGTAATTTTTTGTTGTGTATTTTGCTTTCTTGCTAAGAGTGCGAATAAAAATGAAAGCAACAATCACGCTGTCTGTCTCATACGTCTATTTACAGAAAAGACGAGTATTATACAAGTAGTCTGTTCTAAACTGCCTTTTGTATCCGTGTCATTATACTTTGGCAGATCAGATTGCGGATATGTATCTTTAATGCATGGAATCATTATATATTTATGACATGCATTACGATACAATCCCAGTTGCTGCGTTCTATATACACACACGGTAATCAATGTTAAATGAAATACCGATACATGTGCCAATTTATTTGCATCTACCAGACTCCATAGGTCTGTGAAAACATAACAGAAGTTGGTCAGAATAGACAGATAACTTCCAAGAGGAGTAAGACGGCCAGAGGAGTATGGCTTACGACCTTGCTATGGAAAATGTAGCATTCCAACTGACTGTCTTCGTCAAATATTCCACTTCTTTTACGAATTCTACGGTACAAACCTCTGTAGAAAGGCTTCGTGGACGCTACCGAATTAATATCTTGATTTTTTTGTTTAGTCTGTAAACCTCAACACATGCTTTCCTGTAATATTGTAATGAAAACGTACCAGCTGGTCTTTATATGGACAACATTTTCGAAAACTATCACAGCATTATGAGACTATAAGACCATGTTACTGGCAATCTTACATCTGGATTTCCAACAAACGCACTAGTATGATGAAATCTGTACCCTCTAAATTTAGAACATAAACCCTCTTTAAAGTTGTGAAGCCATAGTGAATGCATGCTGTGAGTTGTCTAATTTTGTCTGTACCGGATATTGTCTGATGTTTGTCACAAGTAATCATAATTCTCCTAGTCTGTCGTAAATTATGCTTTTGTTTTTACATCAAAACAATCATGATTCCAAATAAAAACTTAAAGCACACACATAGAGCTCAGAATGGAGCCAACCAACAGACAACTCGTATTTTCTAGCCGTTTAGACACGTAAAAATGTCAAATTCAGCCCCAAGTAACTTAAGTTTATTGATGTTGCTTCGTTGACATAGATACTATCTATTCAATTTTGTACAGCAGTCACCAAAGTGTAACAAATAAATGAATGAAACGTTTTCTCGCGGATGCTATACATGTGTTTTCTTATGGTGGCATTTGGTCAAATTTTGTAACAAAAACCTTCATAATGTGTTTTGATACAATTTGTTTACGTGATGTCAAAATGGCAACGTTGCAACTGCATGTAGTTATTTTTGTCCCCATCTTGGAATTCGGTCATGTTTGCGTCAACAAACTTTTAGAATATCAGACGAATAACATATTCCAGTTTTCGTTGACTTTCTGGAAGTGTTTGATCAAGTAACTATATCATCAGACATCCTAATACTCATTCCAAATATCTAAACGTGCCTAAAGAATTAGAATAAATAGTTACCACAATTCTTATAATGCATATATCTTTAGTTATTAGTTAGGAAGCATTGGCAATGCTGTGTAGCTATGGATATATCACACTTGTGCAGACTACAGAATGCGCATTTCTGTGTTCCAAATATACCAGTAAATTCTGTGAATATTGACCAAGCACAAAAGTATTCTTTGAAGTATATTTCCGACGATACCAAAATACCAAAGAGGTATCTACATGTAGATTATAGAAGAGCTATTGTCATGAATCCGTTGATCTCTTACGACCGTCAGAAATATCAGCAAAAAGCTTTACAGTTGTCGAGCCACGTTGTTTCTGTTATGTAAACGATTGAGTGAAACATATGGCAAGCGCTCTATAGACAGAAAACCAGGGCAACTTTAACATTAGCAGTATTTTGGTATGCTAAAATATGCAGTTAAGACTTGTTGAATATATTCATCAGCTCCTAACAGTCCAAGCCAGGTTTCTAGAGTATGAATTCAAACTATGTTTGTAATTTGCATGGCCTGGTGAGATCGTTTCCTGTTCTTATCTTTGATTACAATATTTTCCACCGTCAGAGAAAAAGAAGAATTTGAAACAGATGTATCCTTCACAAAATCTAAATTATATTTTTTGCCTCTGTATTTACCACAGATTTGAACAGATTGTAATGCAAACATATCTGCATGTTTTAAGACAACTACGTTTTTGTGAATTATGCAAACATACAGTAATTTCCTAACAAAATAAACATGGAATGAGAATATAATATATTAGTCTTACATGGAATCAGAAGAATTTAGTTGATGTCCCACTTATGTTAATTTCCTTAAACATATTTGAAAGTTATATTGTAAAATATGTTTTAACGTTCTTCGTGTTTAAACCACTTGCCTGTAGAAAAGGCAACAGGTGGTCGCCATTTTGTTTCCCGATGTTATCAATACATGTGAGACAATTCTGCTTTCTGCTGGTCAAAATACTACAGGGTGGTAAGAAGTAGGTAGAATAAGTAAATGTATAGTAGCCTGGGTAAAAAATAAATCATTTAAAAATTTCTGATCCAAGGTTGGTTTAAAAGGTTCCTCAATGACCACTCAGTGTCTGATTGTTTTCCCTCTAGTGACAGCACAGGACAGAACGAAAAAGATATACAAGAACATCTTGACATTTTCGTCAATCTAATGTCTACTGTGTTTATAAAAAACACGAGTTCTCCAAATATGTAAGTGTTAAATCAGTAATCTACTAGTATCATTCGCAACACACTTTGTAATCTTTACAGCCAAAATATTGATGTTTAGACATCCGTAAGGTGGTGCGAACTACCCATTCGCAACAAAATGGCGACATGTTTTAAAATGTTGTCTGTCGTTTCCATATAGAGAAACAGCAATTTTGAGCTGCTTCATGCGTTTTCATGTCACACTATGAGTGTTCGTTTGGGATATATTTTGTCTTTCGTAGTTACTTTTCTGACAAAAATGAAGTAATTCGGCAGCAAAGCCATATAAGGAGGACTGTTGTACAAAATCATGCGAAGCACTAATAATTCTACAGGATCTATGATTGTGATATTTTCTGAGCAACGTAACATTCTAGATTTAAACTTTGACAGATAAAAAAATATCGAGACGTTAACCCTATCTTTTACATGGTAGTTATGTGGTTAGCTTGATGTATTATTTATCCATCAAATACTCACAGACAACTAAATATTACAACTTGATATGGCACATGTTCAGAGACCCAAAACCACTTAGAATTTTAGAACTGATCCCTTCGACTGCCCTTTTTATTGCGACATAGGGACACATGTGCAGTGATCAATAATGTGTCTGCATACAAAATTTCCCCCAATAATATGCTTAATATGTACCTGACCAAAAAAAACAGCGTTAAGGTTATGTATAGATATATTTGTGTATGTCGCAGTCTATCACACTCGGGTTCATTTTATAGTGTGCCAGTGGCGGGTACTTCAAGCTGGAAGACGACGACCCATGCTTAACTATGATACTTCTACATGTATGTTTTGTCTTTGTTGTGACCTATACCTGGCTTGGTTGGGCAAACTGTACAATAAACATTAAAACGTCTTCTTTCCTTCATCATAAATGAAATTGTGAGAAAAAGAAAGGAGAGCTTAGAAAATAATCTTGGCGTGTTGATTTCAATGTCAATAGGTTCCTATAGTCACCAAACACGTGCCCCCATGTTTTGTTGACAAAAAACAGGGTGTCCCGGCCACTCGAGGACTGGGCGCTCCTGAAGAGGGGGAAACCGGAGAACACTTGGCAAACAAAACGGGGGTGACCCCAGCCGACAAAAGGTGTTGGTGAAAACGCCGGCTAGTTTGTATTGTTGTACGGGTGTAAACTGACTTCACTCCGCCCGCCAATTACGACGGGAGGGGCTCCCCGCTTGGCACAAATCAAATAATTCTACAGTTACTTTCGCCCGTAGAAAAACAACAAACAAGCAGACGGTGGGAGATTTGTGTACGATTCCGGGTTGGTTAGAGAGGTAGACTTCCGTGTTTGTACACTACATTAAGCAAGCAACAACAACAAAGATACAAGGATTCCTTTAAATACTATATTTTTCATTCTTTTGGCAAAGTTCGGAAGAAAACGTTATGATAATCTTTGAAAATGAAATAGCAATGTTTCATCTTTAAGGGAAGTTCTTTCAAGTTGTCGTCAAAATGGCGACATTGTGAGAGCGAAGATTCGCATGGAATGTGCTGTGTTCGACCCGTCCTTTCAACCATTAAGTCCGCCATTCTTCTGTCCTGTACCCCGGACTTGGGCCAGAGTCACAGGTGTTTTGGCCAAGCCAGGTTTGAAGCCAACACAGCGTGGCTGTGATAAACATACACAACTACATTGTCTCACCCAGTGTCTGTACAAAAATTTCCATTTAAAAATGGCTTCTTTTTTCTTTATGGAAGCCGTATGGATTAAGAACAGACTACTCTTTTTTCAGCGAACCGACTGCGGTGGATTTACTTGTCTGACAAACTACTTAGCATGTTGCTCGTCTGTGTTGAACTCTGGTGTTGAGAAAGAGAGAGAGAAAAAAAAGAAGTCGCCATATTGGCACCCGAAATGCCACGAAGCATTTTTTTCTCCTTCATTTGGGGCCTTAAAATCATCTGACATTCCACAGTTCAGGTAGTTCTTCCCACACGGCAATTATTTTTGATGAATCGCTGTCAGTGACTCAGATACCGTATGGGCGGTGCCTGAAGCACTGATAATTACATGGGGCAGAGTTGGGCAGCGGAGTTTCATTCAACAAGTGACCCTTAAATACTTGAAGAACAAAACAGTCGACATTGCTACGGCTCGCCACCACACCTTTTTAGCCGCCACCAACACCAAACCACCATTAAACCGCCTTTTGCAATTTTGTGAACTTACTTATAAGGTTTCTGCCACGCGGTTTTCCGATGTTTGCACCGAAATCCTCGGTGGAATTTGGAAAGAGAGTACGGCCTCTTTTATTATTCGTACGTAGTAGCTGCATGTGTGCACCCTCCACACTTTTTTTGTCTGAAAGAAGCTGCGCGCGCATCTCGGACCGGTTCGCCCGGTTTCCTGTGCCACGTCCACCGGGTTAAAGCCAATCAATGAATGGGCTGCATTAGGAAACAATGCGGTACATGGGGCGGTATCGACAACTCGCGACCGACCCGATTTGCATATGATTTGCACGCCAAGCGGAGTTGGGTTATATATGCTGGCGTGAGCAGCCCCTCGGTCAGAGGTTCAGTGGTCGTGCTTGAGTGGACTTGGTATAGATTGGAATGATGGCGGGCTCGTATAGTAACCTAGTGGTCCTGTCCTGCACCACGGCCGGTCAGGCGGCCGGAGACCTACTCGGATCCGACGAGAGCGAGATCGTGCACATTCTGTGGTCCGTCGTGGATACGACAGCCAACACGGTAAGTTAGAAATCTCCCCCTCCCATGCTTGTGTTGTATCCGTGTTTTGGGTATGTTGATGATACGTTGGGGGTATGCCGGGACGAGATAGGCGGCGTGTTTATACTGAGTATTCCCTCTACCTTCCAGGTGTCGGTCCCTGTCCAGAGTCTGGTGGTCAAACCCGATCACAGCGAACTTTCCGACGAGGCCAAGTCGAGGACCGGGATGGACGAAGGAGCCGTCGCCGGTGGAGCGCCCATCCAAGCCGTCTTAGAACAGGTGATCAAACAGTTCCCCCCTCCTCTCTCTACCAAACACAACATGTGATCGTGCCTCTACTGGTTTCGTAGCGCCGGGGTCATACAGGTTGGCTCTCACCTGGTGTGGGTCTGAGGCCGGATTTGGGGTGTTTTCTCGACATCTGACGTATGTAGAAGTAAAAATCACGTTACTTGGAAAGCTTATATTGATCCCCGTTCTGGTTGTGTTGGTGTGAAGGGGGCGTTATTTACGTTACAAGTTGTCTGACATGCTCTCTTGTTGTGTATGAAACAGCTACACCAGTCTCTCACCAACGGGGTCGGGGCACCCTTCTGTCTGGTGGTGGACGGTCAGCAAGCCATGAGGCAGTGCCTTCACCCAGAAACGTGCAAGAAGGGCATCAGCCTTCCCGACTACTTCTACGCCTTCTTCGACTTGAGACGGGAGTTTCGGAAATTCCAGTCGACCTCCCCAGCGATCAGCTCCGTCAGAGACATGGCGCAACGTATCCTTATTCACGCACCGATACACCGGTATGATTCACCTCCTAAACATTGTCTGTTTGTGTCACCGTGAACTATACACGGTAAACGCCCGCCTTGTCGCTTTAAGCCAGGCGGGGAGCAGAAAGCCTTTGCCCCCGTGTACACTTACTGGGGCTACGCGTTCCTTTCTTATGCTAACCGGGGTCCTTTCAACCGGTAAGGTCCCACGGTCGTGTACACCGATATGCAAGTCAAGGCTTCATCCGGCGAATTATAGACGACGTCACACCAAATACCACATAATCTTACTCCGTAGTTTCCAAAAAGCGCAGAGGATATCCCCATTAATATTGTATGGGCTAATTCAATCTGAGCGGGCCACAGAAATCTCGGTTTGGAGCAACAGTTGGTTGTTTAGTTGGCTGTGTAGTTTGATGAACAGCGTGTTGAATATTACATGTCGTACATTTTTAGAGAGCAGCGCTTCCGGAATTCCTCGTTCGGGCTTCTGGTTTTACGCTCGGCTCTGTTAACTCCACATGGGTCTATAAAACAGTTAGCACCTACTCGATAACTAAGAAGGGGAGGAGCATTCCTGTAGTGGTGGAAATGTTTTATTTTGGGGGGGGGAGGGTTTGGTGGAAAAAAACGTTCACGTGAGACTTGGCATTCGCAGTGTTTTGTGTCCATGTTTACAATCAGTCGGTCACATGGAGGGACGTCTGTTTACTCGGTGACTTGTCCGTTTGTTTACCCGAGACTTCAACCGCAACAATTCCGGATTAGCATGCAAACGGCGGTAGTAGGACACGCATTGTAGCGCCTGGAACAAGCATAAATGAATAATTGTATTATTCTCAGAGTCAAAGCAGTATGGTATTTTGATATGACTATACAGAGGCACCAGGACAGTATAGTTTGGTCTTCGAAACAACAGTAAGTTCATAAATTGGAGTTGCATGTCTTTCCAACATGGCGCCGGTAAATTTGAAGGTATATATCTTTGCAGTTCTGTTGTGAACACCTGTGACGCAATCTTCCGCAAATTCCATACAACAACAGCGCCCAAAATAGTACCAACCCAAAGTCTGAACTCCTAACACAATTACTCACTAGCGGGACGGTTTTGATTGAACACCACGGTCATTTTCTCAGGATGTGTCGTAATCCATGTTGGATTATAAGTGTGGTTATACCTGCCAGGCTTTGTAACTGCTACTCTGGTGGGTTGGGTCGGATTCCGTGGTAAGGTGCGTTTCGTGGGCGCCACTACATGGCAGGAAATAGATAGTTCTGTAGGATAAACTAACCACACTATTGTTGTGACAGTTTTAGTACGGGTAGATTCACTGGCTCAGACTCTCCCATTTTAACAACGAAGCTCCAAACAAAAACGGTTGACGTATAGGCATGTCTGATTGCTGTCTTTTCAGACAACACACCTTTTGGCCCCGGCGAATTGTTGCATCTCTCTACACACAAAAGCCTCTCTGTAGCTTGTCATTACAGTGAATACAGATAATAGCATTTTGAAG